>NC_082393.1:15169700-15187200 GCF_031168955.1 Gadus macrocephalus
GGGACTGTGAATTGTCTGTGTCACTTTCTATTATGGAGTTTCAAGGAAATCAAATTGTCTAACAGTCTGATGCTGATTTTTACATGTCCAAATAGTACTGACTACTGTAGCTGTGTGTATGCAAAGTTTGTGTGTGTGTGTATGTGCATGTGTTTATGTTATCGAGTGCTTGGTGTGTGTGTGTGTGTGTGTGTGTGTGTGTGTGTGTGTGTGTGTGTGTGTGTGTGTGTGTGTGTGTGTGTGTGTGTGTATGTGTGTGTGTGTGTGTGTGTGTGTGTGTGTGTGTGTGTGTGTGTGTGTGTGTGTGTGTGTGTGTGTGTGTGTGTGTGTGAGTGGTTGTGCATGCGCCTGTGCTGGGATGATTAATCTATGACATTGAGCGATTGCCCTTCTGCTCTGAGCCTTGCCTCATGAATTCTTTAGACACCTTCCTCTCCTCTGCAGAACTCTCCCTCTGTCTAACTCTGTCAAACACAAACATACACACACAGACTATGATCTATTGAACTATTTCCTTAGTGGTACCGTATTGTGTTTGGACTGTGTACTCAAATTAGATTTCACGTTCTGAGATTTAGTTAAAAACCAATCATATCACAAAACAAATCCATGATCCTTACAGTGTCTTGTGATGTCACATCCGGTAACCATTCAGAAGGGTACACTGGCAAACCCTCCAAGCATACGATGATCTGACACTTTAATGAGACCTCTCCCAGTGCTATCGCAATTCCTCTGTATTTTCATAACCATTTTAACTGAGCTTTGATCTCTTTTGACTCAGAGAGAAGGACTGTGTTCTGTTCCGTATTATGAATCATAAAGACTGCGTCTGACGTCTCTGGTACTTCCACAATAAGTAAAGACAGTAAGTAGTGGGGGTTATCTCGGCCATGGTTGAGAATAATTGGGGGAAAGGAACTTTGACTCTCTGAAGTCCAGATTGAACTGCGACATGGAGGACAAAGGGATTGTATTCCCGGAGCTGAGCTGCCGCCAAAGCTCCCCCGCCGAGGAGCGGCCAGAACTTCGGCGGCAGTCCGGCATCTCCACAGGACACCCTGCCAGGCAGTCACATGGCAAACTGACCAATTAGACATCTATTTTTGTTTGGAATCTCCCGGCTTCTCCCTGCTTCTGAAACATCCCCGCCCAGGGCTCGTCCGCTGGTCCACAAAATCGTATCTATGCTCTGATTGGAGGGGGTGGGGAAGTGGGTGGTAATATTCAAATGTACCCCCTTCCTGCGTAGGAGGGGGTGCCAAAACTGACTAGATTGTTCGGTAAGTGGAGTGGAGTCTCCACTCCCCTGAAGGAGGCCCCTTGTGGGAGAGAGGGTCTGCCACATCGTTTTGGTATCGTATCAGGTGAGGAAAGGCAAATAAGAGGAGCTGCCGTGCCACCTGCAGAGACCGGGGGAATCTGGTATCCCCCTGGTGGTTTACATGGTAGACGGCCAAGATGTTGTCTGATCGGACAAGGAAATGCCGGCCCCTTAGGAAGTTCCAGCACATTTACGTGCTCCTACTGCTGCTGTACAGCCCCCTCACCGTCCTGTGCCGCCATACCGCTCCCCAACCAGAGGCGGAGGCGTCTGTAGCTACGACCTATCAACCTCTCGAGGGGATAACACCTAAGGGTCGAAAAACCAGTTGTACAGATAAGCAAGAACGCAAAGGCATTTTGTGATGGGGGCTAAAGAAGGGCTAAAGAAGGGCCGAACGGGAGCCACTTGAATTGAAAGGCCTGGCCTTTGAATGCAAACGCAGGATGCGTCCTTCAGGTCTATTGAGAGACCAGTTACCTGGTGTAAACGCCTGGAGGACCTCTGCTGTGCGCAGCATGTGGAAGGGTAAAACCTTTTCTTAAGTCAAGGATCGGGCGGAACCCGCCGTCCTTTTTTGGGATTAGGAAATATAGTGTTACCCACCTTGCTGTATCCGCTGGTCTACCTGCTCTATGGCGGCCTTTGAAATGAGGGCGGATATCTTTTCATTTAATTGTTTATTTTACCAGGAAGGGTTTGGGATCTCAAGCATGAGTGTTAGGAATCTCACGGGATCTCTGAACACTGTTTCTTTGATCCTGCTGAATATCAGGGGCCGGTGTTGGAACTGTAAATTGCACCCTTGGGATAGGGTGGTCAATACTCAAGGATCTGACGCAGGCATGCACCACCCAGCAGCTGAGATGCTGCACGGAGAAGTGTCCGACTGCCGACTGCATGGTCTCAAGGCCTCCTCCCCCGGCCCATAGGGGGATGTTGACCAAATGCATGGCACCCTTGTTCCCAAGGTTTATGGCATATAGGGGCCAGGTGCCGTTGATGGGCCGTTCAGCCTGCCAACGATGCCTGTGGAAGCCACAAGGGCCTGGTAGATGGAATTGACTGCCTGCATGCCCAGGAGGGGCCCTTTGCCTCGCAAAAGGTATAGGCTCCCTCAAGAGGCTGGCAAATAGCTGGTTTGCCAGCTCTGGAGCGCCTGCTCTGGAGCACCTGCAGGGACGTGTCACTTTGGTTCTGGGCTGTTGGATCTGCCCCCGAAACCTGCATGGACTTTGAAAGGTGGGGAAGGGAGTTCCCGATGTGGCTCATACAGGCAGCGGTGTCATAGCTCCTCATAATAAGTCATAGCTCCTCATCTGTTATGCGCCACTGAGGCCTGGTACAGAGGGCATCGGGCACCGTAATACTTCCTCCGTGTAAACTATTAAGGAGGCCACCACTGGCTCCACCGGTGGCATGCGTCCTGCATTGCAGCAAAGGCCCTGCTCTCTCTGGAGAGATGAGAGAAGCACCTAGGGTTAGGTGCTTCTGCAACTCTGAAGCACCTCCATGCAGGGCTGTGAGGGTGGTATCTGAAAAGCTCCTTAAGAATGCGGTGGGGCTACTCTAAGAACGCACTTGGCGTAAGTTGTATATCTTGTGATGATATGATATAAACACTGCTATAAACTATAAACCCTCTTTTCGTCAGAAGAATAAATCTTACATATCGCTTTCTGTGATAAGTGGCTCATCGATATGATATAAACACCTCTATAATGCGGAGAGGGGTTGCGATTTCAGACGGGGATTCCATATTTGGCCCAACACCTGGTGTCTGGTGTCACTCTCTGGCCAATCAGTGGCTAGCAGCCGGTTTACGTCACACAAAAGTACCGGTTCAGCTCTCATGGAGCCTCGACCGAGGTGAGACAAAAAAAGTACCAGAAACCAGGTACCAGATTTTGGCAGTGGAAACGAAAAAAAGTCGAGGCGAGTCGAGGCGTGTTGAGCTGGTACTGTCTGTGCAAAAGCGGCATTATAGCGTTCCCGTTTCTCATTGGCTAGTCATTGTTATTGCTAGCTATATAAGCCTCTTTAGCAAACAAGCTCGAAAGCAAACGACACAACTTTACATTGTATTGCACGCACAGCAAGACCGTGCAATGCATAAATCGGTGATCGGAATAAAGTAGAAATGTAATCAAGTGTGTAAGAAAATTTAAAATCGATATTAAAATGACCAACGAGGTACAAATACAAAAAGAAAATAAATCTCTTTACGGGCACAGCCATTTTTGTTGTCGAGTCGTACGGTCAACCTCACTGAATTCGCTCAACTTTCAGAATAGCGAGTGAGACAAACCAAAAGGGGGCATTCCTTCGTGAAATGCCGCAAGAAAACAGGGAGATTAACAACTTACGACTAGCACGTACCGGTGTACCATGCAAATGGATAGCACCATTAATTGGTGCTTTCAAGATGCATCGTCCGTATGTTTCCTAATATTTCTTCTCAACTGTTTGAATGTAACATAGCCCCTCAGTATATACCTGGCCAGAGCCTGAAAGGGCCATTTTTCTCATTGGTCATTGCAAACGTTGAAAAAAAGCTTGATTTGTGATTTATGTGGAGCAGTAGCCTATCCAGCCGTGAGGGGCCAACAATGTGACATCTTTCTTGCATGTTGCATGCTTTTATCTTGCACTATTTGGAACCTTTTCAACCTTGATTTACCTTTTTAGGCACATGCAATTTCTAATATGTCGTACATGGACGCGATTGGTTGTAAAATGTTTGCCTGTGATCGTCACAAATTCTAAGCACACGCACACCCCAACTTTGACATGTAGTTGCAATGCACATATCCAGGGGTAAGGACCAGTCTTTATTATTTTACACAGTGTGCAAAATTCTACACACGCTATTTGTCCTAGTCCAACCCTGGCTGGAGCTCAATGCTCAAGCAGTGCTGGTGCATCAGAGAAGCTCCATACCTGCTGGTAAACACCAGCAAAACAACTTCAACTCTATAGTTATGCGTGTGTGCGTGTCCATGAGATTTTGTGTCTGTGGTTGCATCTCTGTATCATGTTTCACCTTCCCCTGCCAGCATTGGGGAAAAAACTAAATATATATATATTGTAGCGGGCTAGTGGGTGTGGGGTTTCCACGCTACCAAGTTGAACAGACAAAATCAGCTGCTCTTTTATCCGGCTGGAGCACCGGTCCCAGGTGCTCCAGATCCAGCTGATGGCATCAGCTGATCACCTTGAGGAAGTTAAGTAGTAAATAAGTAGGCAGGGTCGTCATATCCCCCCCCATAAAGTCTGTGTCCCAAAGGGAACACCGGCACACACAAAACAAATTGACCTGAAATTATCCCCCTCAAAAATATATTCATTCAAAGACAAGATAAATCTAAGAAAGAAAACACATAACCTCCACCCTGCCCATGTCCTGTTCCTTTTCCACCTGACCTCAGCAACCCTGGTACCTGAGAAGCAAATGAAGAGAACAGACAGAAGAACATAACACAAACAGCATGAAATGGCATCACTAGTCACATTCACTCATGGCAAAGGAGCACGTGACAGCGCGTCGACAATGACATTATCCACCCCTTTGATATGCCGAATATCAAGATCATATCCCTGCAGAAACAAAACCCATCTCAACCTCTGATTTGGACACCACAATGACCTTAAAAAGGTCAGAGGATTATGATCTGTGTAAACCACAAGGGCCGCACCTCCGACCACATACCGACCAACTCTTTACCATACCGACCAACTCATCTCCATACCAACCAACTCATCTCAATACCAACCAACTCATCTCCATACCAACCAACTCATCTCCATACCAACCAACTCATCTCCGTACCGACTAACCATCTCCATACCAACCAAGTCATCTCCATACCAACCAACTCATCTCCATACCGACCAACCATCCCTTTTCCATACCAACCAACTCTTCACAATACCTGGTGCCAAGCCTTTAATGCAGGGCAATCTGCCTTCCAGTGTCCTTCCTCGTGACAATAGTTACAGCTTCTACTGCTGTCAAAACTGCTCCGTGAGTGAGACTCGGATCTAAACATGCCAGACTTCCCGGAACGCATCTGGTCAGCCACCGCAACACCTCGCCTGTTTCCACCCCAGCCAGAATCATTGCGGCCGGGTGTGCGCTCTCTCACATCGCCCTTATGGAGCAGCACATACTCATCTGCTGACACAGCCGCTTCTGCAGCAGAGGCAATCTTCCGTTCATTAATATAGGTCGCAATCAGACCAGGTAGCGTATTCTTAAACTGCTCCAAAATTACTAACTCACACAAATCATCAAAAGTAGCAATATCAAGCGCAGCCAACCAACGTTTAAAATGGGTAGTTAAATCACGAACAAATTCAACATAGGTTTGGCCACTTTCCCTTTCCCACGCCCGAAAACGTTGTCGATATGCTTCAGGCCCAAGCTCATAAGCCTTCAGCACGGCAGATTTTATTTTAGAATAACTACCGCTATCAGCCGCGCTCAAAGACGAATATGCCCCCTGCGGCGGGTGCATCAAAAAACACAATTCTTGAATTTTGATATGGCTGGATGCTATAAGTGTTCCAATATATGTAGAAACAACATAGGCAAAATATTTTTCCAGTACATGATGATTTAGGGGGGCCACCACACATCTGTTTTTGTTGGATAAAGTGGTTAACAGTGCTCAATGGTCGCCATGGAGATCTGAGGTAAACAATACAACATCTTAAGAAAACTGAGGTGATCTTTCTGTTTGAGGTGATCTTTCTGTGTTGGGTATGCAATATTACACATTACTATCATATCTGTAGTTTACTTACTGTCATTGTGTCATCAAGTTGTATTAATAGGTATTGGCACACACAAGCGTGCCACAAGATGGTAGACTTAGTCAATGCTAACAACAAGCTGAAAATCTCCCTGGCCATGGAGTGAAGACTTGATGTCACATTTCCGTTGTGGCCTTCAAAGGTCGAAAACCTGATTGATAACCCAGAAGACCTAGCATTCTTGGCCAGCATGAAGACTGACAGAGTGGCCACATTTGGTGTATTGGACAAAAAGCTGCAGCTCAAGGTGAAGCAGTGAGAGGAGCGTCAAGGTGCCGCTACAGCCAAACAGCCGGCTGTGTAAAGGAGCTGGAGGAGATGACGGCAATGTCAAGCTTGGAGTCGGAGAGTGATGAGGAGTCAGAGGAGGATACTGACACAGTCTTTCCACCATCTGAGCCATCCCACAAGCATAAGAAGACTGGAACAAACGTCTTAATTCCACCTGACTTCCTTAGCCGACCAAGTGTCGTGTCATTGGCTACAAGGTTGAGGATGTCACCAATGCAACAGGCTGCATTCACACGTGGCCTTGTTGCAGTGTCAGGCGGTGAATGTAGACTCTCTCTGCATCTTACGAAACAGCTCACCGAGCAAGACGCAAAGAGCTGGAGACAATCAGTGAGGAACAGCACAAGCAGTGGACACCAAGTTAACACCGATGCTCAGCAATGTGCGCCAGGTGGAGGAGCGTCTTACAGTGGTTGGAAATGCAGAGCGGCTGAAACTGCTTGGTGTCCCGGCGATAAGAATTAGACCAATGAGGCATGTGGAGTGATCATTGCCCGGTTGACATGCCAGTTGCTGCAGGACTGGTGGTGCGCTGACCAGGTTGGCAACATGGCCTTTGACACCATTACCTCAAACACTGGCCATCTCACAGCAGCCTGCATTGCCATACAGCTCTCACTGGGCCGACCACAGCTTTGGTCTGGGTGCCGGCACCACATTGGTGAGGTCCTCCTGAACCAGGTTTTCACAGACCTGAAGGTGGAGACATCATGCTCGCCAGAGGTTACCTTGTTCACACGTCTCTGACAGAAATGTAACCTATTACCACAAGAATACAGCAGCTACTGGTCCCGCTACATTCCTGGCAACACGAGCAACCACTCCTGGGCAATTTACGTGCTGAACTTGTCAGGTGCGCAAAATAAGTCACTGACCACAAGCGAGGTGACTACCATGAGTTTGTGCAGCTGTGTCTTGTGTGAAGAGCAGACTGCAGTGACCTTCCAATAACCGGGAGCGCTCCACAAGGCACGATGGATGGCCAAGCTGCTCTATACACTCAAGCTGGCTTTGATGGAGAAGCACATCGAGTTGCTTCCCCAGGGCACAATCACCACACGCGGTAGCAGGTGCCGAAGATTCGGGCATTTGCCATTTTCATTAGACACATCTATGCAAAGTGGTGGTTGACCTGCGAGAAAGCTGTAGATGCTGCCTGGAATGACCTGACACTCTACCACCACCTGCAGGCATACGAGGCTGTAGATGAGGGCATTGCAGCATCCGCGATCAAGGCGATGGAGAGGCATCGCTGGTACCTAACTGTTGAGATGCTACCCCTGGCTCTCTTCAGCAGAAAGGTGCCCAATGATGACAAGTGTGCACTTGCCAGAGCAATCTTGTAGCACAAGCCCGCTGATCTCCCCATGCACATCCCTGGGCAGCGCTTTGGCACTGGCTTTGTCAAGCCAAAGTTCCCCACCCTCTTGCCAATCACCAGCTTGGCTGACCTCGCCAATAAGGATTGCTGCTTTCGAATGCACCAACTGCACATTAATGCTGCGTTCAATTAAGTGAGGTCAATGTACGTGCAATGAACGTGGTCAATGACTGTGCCAAGTGTGGCGTCAAGCTCACATCCGACTTCGTTGCAGTGGCAAGGGAGGAGCAGCACCTGCATATTGTGCTGCAGGCAGTGGAAAATGACCGCAACCAACAGCAGAACCTCCACCGCTAAAAACGCAAGCTAATCCCTGAATAGGACGGTTACTCTAGGGTGGTGGGTGGGAGGCATATCTGGGGGGAGATGCACTGGCTAGGTTCAGAGTTCAGGTTCCATTTCCTCTCTCTTTCTCCCAGGTGATGTTGCTTAGTGGAGCAGACTCTGGCACAGACTGAGCAATTAAGTTTGAAGTTTAGTTAGTGTCAGCTCTTACCATTAGGTACTGTTAGTTGCCAGTGAGTAAGCCACTAGAGAGGGTTTGTTATTTTAAGTGTGTCAGCATCACCCCTTGTGTTTAACAATATAGTCAATTAAACTTTATGTGTTTGTCCGACATCCATCACTGCTGCACAAAATTCAGGGTAAGGCCACGTGAACATGTCCCATTGAACTCCATTCATTTAGTCTATAAAACAAATTAATGGAGAATCTTGAAAGTTGAATTCTGAGAAATGCCCAAGTTGCCCAAAGGGCAAACAAACAACTTTTACTTTGGTAACCCTATTGAACATGCAACTGTGTAAAAGTTCACTGTACTCAACATTTCCAGGTCAACCTTTAGGCAATTAGAGTAAAAATTGCACATTTTTCGAAATTTCGCCAAGGTTCATGTGTTAGGTGCCACCCCTACATCTCAATGGAATTCCTCAAAACTTTGCAAAAGTCACTTTTATGTTAATTGGAACAAAGTGCAATGCCAGCCAAATTGATATTTTGAAATAAAAAAAATTCCATTGAAATTTGATGCACCCTGGCCTTACCTGTGAGGACGCACTGGAGCAGCAGAGCACAGTCCTCATCAGACCAGCCCCTCGCCGCGGAAACACGCTCAAACAGCACAAAAAATTAGTCAGGATCCTTCTCATTAAACGGTGGCAACAGCCGCAAGTTGTTTATGTCAAAGGGCCGCGCACCGACCCCAGACACCTGCCCCTTCTGACTCTCAGCAGCCAGATGATAACCCTCCCGCTGGCGGATCACCTCCAGCTCTATTTGTTTTTTAGCTTCCATTTCACACTTAAATCTCTCATGTTTCAACTGCATCGAGAGGAGCTCTTTTTGCTGCTCAAAAGTCAGCCCCCGAGTCTGAAAAGGCATGCCTACGGCAGGTGGAGAAGCTGGCACCGGACCAGACGTAAGGACTCCCAGTTCAACAAGTTTTACTTTCAAAGCAATTTTAACATCTTCTTTACGCTTCCTATCTATCACGGCCACCGAATAATGATCAGACAGTTTCAACAACTGTTCTTTAGTACACTTGTCCAAGGCCTCTTCTGACGGAGCCGCCATAAACGCTTCACATTCAGCCATCTCAAAACCACCACTAGGACCAAGCAAAACACACCTTTATGCCCGAACAGGACCAGCAAGACAGCGAAGTATCCCCCCGCGCACTAAGAGGATCCCAGTTTGGAGTTTCCCCGCTATCTAAACATCAACCCCCTAACTAAACTCCCGGCTAGTCTTCATACAGCGGGCAGTGGTGGGTATTTACGCACTAGAGCCCGCTGACCCGGGGAAGCGACTAGCAAGCCAGCAACTCCCCCAAAATCACGGACATGCTCCCAAGACAATGCTTTAACCACTATGCCGCCGCAACACTACCACGACCCCCGCAACGAACCCAAAGGGGAACGCCGCTATACCTACAAGGGAAAACTCTGCACCGCACTATTATCCACACGCTGATGACAACACTTGTCAACCGGCTTTTTGTTGCTTACATAAATTAAGAGATCGACCCAGATACTCACCCTGATCCATCAGTCCACATGCACCATGAACTTTCCCCTTAATTACTGAAAAACACTCGCAAAATGAGCAACAACCGTTTTACCCTCAAGGCAAACAAACAAAGGCACACGTGTGCCGGACGTGTGCCACCAACGGCACCGCCCACAAAATCCGTACTAAAAGGAGAACTCCTGCAGCCAGGCCAACCAAACTCCAAACTCACGTCAAACAAAATCTACACAACTATTGCGCAAAACGAACGGACGAGCCCCCATTTTGTCATGACCCAGCTCAATGGCGATGACAAAAACGGGAGAGACTGTGCATAACCAATAGAACATAAAGGTTTATTTCCATACGCAACATAACTTAACAGAATAACGCCAGTATGAGGAGCTCTTTTTGCTGCTCAAAAGTCAGCCCCCGAGTCTGAAAAGGCATGCCTACGGCAGGTGGAGAAGCTAGCACCGGACCAGACGTAAGGACTCCCAGTTCAACAAGTTTTACTTTCAAAGCAATTTTAACATCTTCTTTACGCTTCCTATCTATCACGGCCACCGAATAATGATCAGACAGTTTCAACAACTGTTCTTTAGTACACTTGTCCAAGGCCTCCTCTGACGGAGCCGCCATAAACGCTTCACATTCAGCCATCTCAAAACCACCACTAGGAGCAAGCAAAACACACCTTTATGCCCGAACAGGACCAGCAAGACAGCGAAGTATCCCCGCGCGCACTAAGAGGACCCCAGTTTGGAGTTTCCCCGCTATCTAAACATCAACCCCCTAACTAAACTCCCGGCTAGTCTTCATACAGCGGGCAGTGGTGGGTATTTACGCACTAGAGCCCGCTGACCCGGGGAAGCGACTAGCAAGCCAGCAACTCCCCCGAAATCACGGACATGCTCCCAAGACAATGCTTTAACCACTATGCCGCCACAACACTACCACGACCCCCGCAACGAACCCAAAGGGGAACGCCGCTATACCAACAAGGGAAAACTCTGCACCGCACTATGATCCACACGCTGATGACAACACTTGTCAACCGGCTTTTTGTTGCTTACATAAATTAAGAGATCGACCCAGATACTCACCCTGATCCGTCAGCCCACATGCACCATGAACTTTCCCCTTAATTACTGAAAAACACTCGCAAAATGAGCAACAACCGTTTTACCCTCAAGGCAAACAAACAAAGGCACACGTGTGCCGGACGTGTGCCACCAACGGCACCGCCCACAAAATCCGTACTAAAAGGAGAACTCCTGCAGCCAGGCCAACCAAACTCCAAACTCACGTCAAACAAAATCTACACAACTATTGCGCAAAATGAACGGACGAGCCCCCATTTTGTCATGACCCAGCTCAATGGCGATGACAAAAACGGGAGAGACTGTGCATAACCAATAGAACATAAAGGTTTATTTCCATACGCAACATAACTTAACAGAATAACGCCAGTATGAGGAGCTCTTTTTGCTGCTCAAAAGTCAGCCCCCGAGTCTGAAAAGGCATGCCTACGGCAGGTGGAGAAGCTGGCACCGGACCAGACGTAAGGACTCCCAGTTCAACAAGTTTTACTTTCAAAGCAATTTTAACATCTTCTTTACGCTTCCTATCTATCACGGCCACCGAATAATGATCAGACAGTTTCAACAACTGTTCTTTAGTACACTTGTCCAAGGCCTCCTCTGACGGAGCCGCCATAAACGCTTCACATTCAGCCATCTCAAAACCACCACTAGGACCAAGCAAAACACACCTTTATGCCCGAACAGGACCAGCAAGACAGCGAAGTATCCCCGCGCGCACTAAGAGGACCCCAGTTTGGAGTTTCCCCGCTATCTAAACATCAACCCCCTAACTAAACTCCCGGCTAGTCTTCATACAGCGGGCAGTGGTGGGTATTTACGCACTAGAGCCCGCTGACCCGGGGAAGCGACTAGCAAGCCAGCAACTCCCCCGAAATCACGGACATGCTCCCAAGACAATGCTTTAACCACTATGCCGCCACAACACTACCACGACCCCCGCAACGAACCCAAAGGGGAACGCCGCTATACCAACAAGGGAAAACTCTGCACCGCACTATGATCCACACGCTGATGACAACACTTGTCAACCGGCTTTTTGTTGCTTACATAAATTAAGAGAGCGACCCAGATACTCACCCTGATCCGTCAGCCCACATGCACCATGAACTTTCCCCTTAATTACTGAAAAACACTCGCAAAATGAGCAACAACCGTTTTACCCTCAAGGCAAACAAACAAAGGCACACGTGTGCCGGACGTGTGCCACCAACGGCACCGCCCACAAAATCCGTACTAAAAGGAGAACACCTGCAGCCAGGCCAACCAAACTCCAAACTCACGTCAAACAAAATCGACACAACTATTGCGCAAAACGAACGGACGAGCCCCCATTTTGTCATGACCCAGCGCAATGGCGATGACAAAAACGGGAGAGACGGTGCATAACCAATAGAACATAAAGGTTTATACATACGCAACATAACTTAACAGAATAACGCCAGTATGAGGTGTGTATGTCAGTAGTTCAGTCATGTAAATGTGGGTGCATTGATCATGCGAGGTGGGGTGTTGTGGAGAAAGAAAAAGTTAACCAAAACCGCCAACGAAAACCAAAAAGGTCGCCTGGAAGGAGGGCCAGAGAATGGCCACCCCACAACAGGCAATCAGCTGCTCTTTTATCCGGCTGGAGCACAGGTCCCAGGTGCTCCAGATCCAGCTGATGGCATCAGCTGATCACCTTGAGGAAGATAAGTAGTAAATAAGTAGGCGGGGTCGTCACACAACACTGAGCAGTTCCAGTGCAGAATGGTTTATTCACCTAGTAAACCAAAACCCGGGTGGGAAAAGGGTCGTCCACCCCTTCTATGATCCAGTCCACTTTCCACCCATCTCTTTCCCTTAGGCCGTTCCGTGCTTCCAGGCGATCACACAGATCCTGCCTGTCCTGTGCTAGCCCTAGCGCCAGCTCTAGGTCCAGTTCCCCCTGTCCGTCGTTTTCTAGCTCTTTGAAGCCCAAGCACCCCTGCTTAATGATCCCCAGGCTCGCCTCGTTAAAGTGAGGAAGTCCATGTACGGCTTGGGGGTGGAGCCAGCAGGTTGCCAGACCTAGGCTGTTTCCCAATGTCAAGGAAGCATGCTCAACGGCCGCCCTTTTAAGGACGCTACGTCATAGAACGCCGACAAGCACTGTTCCAATGTTGAGGACACTCGAAAGCCGCGCCATTTTTGCGTCCTTTGTTTTTAAGAATTCCGAGATTTTTCAAGGATGCATTGCTGCATCCTAGACGAGCCAAAACTACCCACAATCCTCTGCGTTCACTGGGCGGGTTCTTGAAAATGGCAGAGCAGTGCACGTTCAAACGAAGTGAAGTTATATTAGTTTTCAGAAATATTTTGTATTTTTATAGATTCATCATGTTAATGCAAATAATCAAGCCTAAAGACCTGTGCCACTTTTCAAACGTTTTTGCAACTTAATGATACGTTGCTATATTTTGCATGGACGTAGCTGGTGTTAAACACCACTGTCACCAATGTAAATTTACTCGCTCACAAGATTACATTATTTATGTATACCTTTTTTTAGGGTCAGCCCAGCAAACGGAGGCTTTTGTGCGCCTTAGGGTGGCGCACAAACATTTGTTTACCGGTGGAAGGGATAGTGCCACTATCCAATGTTGTACAATTAATGCACAACCGATCATTTGCAATGTTTGTAATTTTTAATGAACGTATTTAATTGTATTTTATATGATATACTTATGTGTTCAAAGCACTGGTAGATTGTAGGCATATATGAATGAATGAATCAGATCAGTTAAATAATACATACATATAAATACACGTTTATCATCTCTTTCTTTGTCTTTTTCCCCCTGCGTAATCAACCGTACTGTAAATGTGATGCATGAATTAAGTTCTCAGACAATTTCACTTAGTTTTATAAAAATTGAATGGATTTTCCTTTTAATAAAGACAATTCGATCAACCACAACAAAGCTTTTGTGACTTCCCCAAAGAGGCTCCATGCGAAGGAGACATGACCGCATTCATAACAGACAAAAGTCAAATAAATATCGATCAGCTTGATTGCTGCCATGTTTTATTCATAAGCGCACATGTGTTTACAAGCGGACACGCAGTATTAAAAAGCGGAAGCGCTTCCACACTACCAAGTCGTTCCCAAAGTCCGACGTTACAAACGCTAGGAAGCACTCGATCTAGCACTCTAGTCTCATCTCCATAGGACGCGACTAGCAAGGACGCGTCCTAGCAAGGCTGCAGCCTTCACTTTGGGAAACAGCCCTATGCTGCGTTTGAGTATTCTCTGCGAACCGACTCAGATCTCGGATCTGACGCCACGCCCACACTTCTAGCGATTTATTATTTTGCTCGGTCGTTGGAGGAAAACATGGACAGCATTGGCAGAGGACCAGGCGCTTCAAAATAAGTAGGGTATAGGCCATAGGCAGAGATACGGACACAGTAAGGTACTGCAGTAATACGAGCTTGGACCAAAGTGGTCCAAGCACAATGAAAACAGTTCATACTTCAAGTCACACCGGGCGCAGCCATCTTGAATTCTGTCTCGGAATTTTGCTCGGTCACCACTGAATTCAACCAAGATGGCGAGTTCGCCGTCCGAGGAAAAGGGGCGTGTTTGTGCGTGTCGCTAGGCAACGTCCTCGGACCTCCGAGACGGATGGATAATAAAACGCAGCACTACCACTCCCCTCACTCCTCCCTGGCGTCTGCCAAAATATATACATATTGGTGCTTTCGAAATGTATAGACAGTATATGTATCTGTTGGTCTGTGGATATATATTTCTATCACCAAAATTATATGTAAAAAACCTTGAAAAACCCTTTCAGCTATGTGAGGTATTACTCCCCCCACTCTACTTAATGTGTCAACTGCAATGGAGAACATCACCTGAGAGGTAGGCTGTAAACACCAGTATCTTTCCCTCCATCCAGGCTACAAGGCGACACCTCTCTCCCCCCACCCCACCACCAGCTTGCGCTGTATTTCTAGCTTAACTGCTGTTCACACACACAGAGGACTTGTGAGTTGAGGGAGGCTTCGTAGAGTCACATTTCAAAACCAACTGTGTGTTTCCTACGCTCCTGTTGTGCTTCACTTGGACCGCAGGGCCCAAGGCTTCACAGCGGTAGAGTAGGGTATAGTGCTGTGGTTTTCTGTTTGTCTGTGTGTATGTGTGTGCATGTTTTCCTGCATATGTGTGTGTGTGTGTGTGTGTGTGTGTGTGTGTGTGTGTGTGTGTGTGTGTGTGTGTGTGTGTGTGTGTGTGTGTGTGTGTGTGTGTGTGTGTGTGTGTGTGTGTGTGTGTGTGTGTGTCATGTAGCTGTCATGTAGACAATCAGATCACAGCAGGGATGTGACATCAGTCTTTGATACAGTCAGTGTCAGTGTGACAGCTTATAGCTGCCTGTCTGTCTCTGGTATATCTTGCACACCACAGCACTCAGACAGACAGGCATACAGAGAGACGGACTGACAAACAGACAGAGAGAGATGGACAAGAAGACAGAGAGAGACATGGACAAATATAAAGACATTAAGAGATTCAGAAAATGAAGAGAAAGGGAGTGAGCGAGCGATTGAGAGCGAGACAGAGATATTTCAATTTCCAAATGGTGCATGAATTGAATGAGATAGGTGGATGAGAAAGAGAGAGTAAAGAGAGAGAGAGCAGAAATAGAGAGTGAGAGCAAGTGGTGAAAAGGTTAGACGGATAGCATTCCCCCCCGGCTTTGTCTCTTGCACCAAAACGTATAATGCTCTGTCCCACTTTTATCTTCTATTCTGTTTCAACGCTTCCTGTTCACTATTCCTCTGTTCCTCCTCTCTCTCTGTCTCTCTGAAAACCGTATCGCACATGACCACAGTGCTGTGTTGCATGCAGTTAGGTGTCTGCACATGTCCTCCTTAGCACAGTGCCATTTTCCAACCAATTTTTTTTTAAAACCTTAATTTGCTATCTCCATCTCTCTGCTGTTAACTTACCTATCCTATTGTCTCTCTCTTCCAACATCATTCTCCAACACTGAGAAGACAGACACAAGGGCTCAACCTAGTCTTGATGATGAAAAATGTGTGTGCCATGAATAGTTTGTGTGTGCTTTCATTATTGCGTTTGTGTGATTGAGTGTGTGTGGGTCCATAGTATTATCTGAGAACAATAGGGTTCATGAAGATATCCTGTTGATCTGTCTGAGTAGTGACTTTTCCATTCCTGCGTCATTATCAATTAGCCGAAGAGGGAAGCCCTGTGTCATGGAGGGCTTTATTTCCTCATGGCTCTGTTAAAGGGACACTGTGTAAAAATTACTCCCATCTAGTGGTACAATTGTATATTGCATTCAAACTAATAGTGCTCGCTTGTCCAAAAACTACGGTGGGCAGTATGTGCCAAGAAGCTGTGACATGACACCTACTAGGCTACCTCATCGAGTCATTCGAGTGATGATGAGGTTCGTGGACAACTGGACAAATTAGATGGACAAATCAGATCAGGTTTATTGACCAAGCATTCTTACAGACAACGAACTTGACTCCAGCAGTTGTGGACTTTCCAACATGACAAATAACTATACAGATGATAAATAACAGTAGGTCATTTAATGTCAGATTACATAAAATGTCAGATAACATAAAAGTTGACATAGCCTTTGGTACCAACAATTTACATTGTAACTAACGGAATCAAATCAAAATCAAATCAAATTTATTGTCATTTTGTTGATTGAACAACAAAACGAGAAGGCGTTTCTCACGGATCAAGATCAACATACATTTCAAACAAACAAACAAACAAACAAACGTCCCAATGATGAATAAATAAATAAATAATAAATAAAGTCCAGTGAGAAGATCTGGGACGCTGGTGCATTGAGCATCCTGACAGCTTGAGGTAGGAAGCTGTTCCGCAGCCTGGTGGTGGAGCATCTTAAGCTGCGATAGCGTTTCTTGGAGGGTAGGAGCTGAAAGAAGCTGTTCAGTTTGTTTACGTCCATCCCGTCTCTGCTGCTTCCTCCTCCGGGCAGTTGCGGGCACGGTGTCACAGTGTCCGTTAGTATCCTGTGTTTGCGTAGTATGTCCAGATGCCAGCGAATGCCAGTGATGTTACTCGCTCTCAATGTCCTAATGTTTAATATTGTTTCCCTGTCATAAACTACGTTCGTAGGACGTCTCACACTCAAACATTCAATCTCAATCTCACAGATCTCAAGAGGGGCCGCTGCGACTGTGCGCGCCGCCAGTTAGTCGCCCTGGCAACGAGTTTACTTCCTCGTCTCCTATCCTGTTCCTAATTCCTCCTCTCGATCTTCTTTTCCTCCGTATTGTCTTCTTTATCAGAGTTGTTGGTATGAAATCCAGTTGTTCGGGTGATAAATCAACTGTCTCGCAAGCGAGTTGAAGCTCCAGAAGGTCCGCTCTAGCGTAAGTGCGTCTCGGTGGATTTGGATACGTGGTGACCACAGCAGAGAATAAACCTCCATAACTTTATGAAGAATGGCTTTTGAATTCCTCCAACGCATTTGACAGTATCCATAAGTCATAAGAATATTGTCACGATTTAAACTCGACAAAAATGTGAAAAAGTAAATT
>NC_082393.1:15192200-15202200 GCF_031168955.1 Gadus macrocephalus
TCATTATCATAAATTAGCCTAATCTGAGGAGAAATCTATGCCATAAACAGAAATATTATGGGTCTTTATTACACGGGTCTTCTCAATGCCGTGGAACGCTCCTTTCACTTGCATGGGTCCGGGGATATCTCGGGATTGGTTTCTTTATTAATCGAATGGGAAATGCAATAGGTCTATTTTAGGACCGAATCACCGTTGAACTTGTTTCTAATAACATTTCTAGCGAGAAATATACTTTTTACTTGCATAATCTTTAGTCAGTGATTACGTCTGATCTTTAGTTTTATAGTTATTAGGAAGATTTTATCGGCTCGCTCGCATGTTTCAATGACGTCAGGTTGCTAAGGACGCTGCTTTCGCTAAACTAGCACACACACACACACACACACACACACACACACACACACACACACACACACACACACACACACACACACACACACACACACACACACACACACACACACACACACACACACACACACACACACACTCACACACACACACAATGCATTTCGCTGCAGATATTCCCTCAATTATTATTACTTTCAAAACGTTGGCCAAGGTGGAATATCCTTTTTATTTGGGCTGCTTCTAGGACATTTTGGGTGGATTTTGAACGGTATGTGGGCGGGACGTTTTTTGCAGGACCTGGCAACCCTGCGCTGTTGCCCGGGGTGCTGAAATGCTCCGGAACAGATCTGGATCCACTATGGCCAAAAGACTTGTATGCCCCCCCCCCCCCCCCCCCTTAAATAAATTCTATGGCAGAATAAAGAATAAATTCATGCATTATCATTCAACTTGAACATGTGTTTTTACAGTATAGCGTGGTGGAGGGCTGACGTATGTTGCCCAACCCGGAAGTGAGCGTCGCCCTGGTTTCCCTTGACAAAAAGCCAACGGGTTTTTCCATTGGATTTTGGATTATTGCAGAAAAATTAGCATCTTTGAAGCACCTCCTCAAAAACTGAAAATAAATAAATAAATAAAAAGATCTGTGCTCCAAAGAACGAAATGTAAACCAATGCATTCTGAATAATAATAATAATAATAATACATTTAATTTAGAGGCGCCTTTCAAGACACCCAAGGTCACTTTACAGAGCATATAGTCATCATTCAAAACTATGTAAAACAGACTAGGAATAAAAGAAAAACAGAGGTTAAACATGAAGAATAATAATAATTAATAACACTCAAAGACGCCTACAGTGAAGGGGGGACCTCACTAACCACCACCAATGAGTAGCACCCACTTGGGTGATGAATGGGAGTGTTTCTCCGATTTTTCCATGCTACACAGAACGAAATGTAAACCCATGCAAATAAAGACTTCATGTTCATAATCATTTAAATATCATTAATCTCCTGAGTGTGTCGAGTGGTATTCTATTTTTTTCAACGGGGCTGCATCCAGTCACTTGACCGTCATGGTTGCTATGGTGGTTGCTATCGACCGCCCCCTCTAATCCTTACATGGTTCTAAAAACCACGCGGCAAAGGAGCTGCCGTCCATTGTGTTGTTTTTGTCGTAAACTAGGGTCAGATGGTTAAAAAATAGACAGATATTCCAAGGTATCCTTAAAAGGCAGCTTGGATGTTTTTATTTTGTGCAGTTTAGACTTCCTCTATAACCTATTTTTGAAAGCAAAACACCAAGCTCATTGATTTAACGAGGCAGGGTTATTTGAAACAATTTATTGAATAAATATTTATGAGAGGTCATTCCTTCTCCTGAGTTTGCTTCCTATTTATGTCTAGTGTACACCCTTACTGTCAACAAGCATCACCCCCCCCCCCCCCTCCCCATATGGATTTGGAGAATTGCTGCCACGTCCCGGTGGTGGAGGTATCATATATATGAAAGAGGGCATTCAATTATACTACAATGATCAATTAGGAGGCCGAAGCCCTAAAGGAAGTGATGCAATAGGTGACTGAGTCGACAACATTTAAGTAAGCCTTGGGGTCTCTTATATATCAAAGGGGGTCTCAAAGGACGCATATACGCTTCAACCTGTGGCTTACAGGAAATGACTCAGCAAGTGCTCCATCTTGTTGCACCCACCCAGCGGCTCGCTTGCAAGATTTTGGCCTGAAGTTCTTCCCAGACCTACACCGTAGCCATCCAACCTGCATATCGGAGAATCAGGCCTCTTTTTAATAATGACAAAAAGTTATGAGAGGAATACACATGAACTTTTGTTGTCTCATAAGCGGCGTGGTGTCGGCTGCTTTTGACCTTTTGACCCCAGACTTCTGAGGGAATAGCTGAATCAATTCATTAGTCAATCAGAAGTATGTAAATATCTTCCCGGTGTCGTAAGAGGGCGAACAAGGTGTCCTTCAACATCTACGCTTCCAGGCGATTGCAATGGTGCCACACATGAGCATATTTGAACATGTTTAATGGTAGTAATTAGCTGTCGAAATTGGAGGCCTTAATCAATAATGAGCAGCTATTGATTTACTTTCCGATAGAAATTTGTGACAAATGACATATTATTTAGCATCTACACGTTGAGCTGAGTCCAATGACACCAAGCATGACACTCTAGCAAATGTATTTTACATGGTACATATGGTCTAGGACATGATCTCGGTGTGGCAAGAGGGCAAGCTTGATCTCATTGGACTCAGCTTAACGCGTAGATGCTAAATAACATGTAATTTGTCAAGAATCTCCATCGGGAAGCAAATCTATAGCTGGTCATTATTGATAAAGGCCCCCAAAATCGACAGCTAATTACTACCCCGAAACATATTCAAATATGATCATGTGTGGCACTGTTGCAATCGCCTCGAAACGTAGATGTCAAAGGACACCTTGTTTGCCCCCTTACGCCTCCGGGAAGATATTTTCATACTTCTAATGGATTGATTCATATTTTAAGGTTCTCGGAATGAGACTTTAGGCGGCTGCAGCAGAAGTGTTGAGACGAAAGATGATATCAAGACATTTATAGAATATTCCGATTCACATTATGATTCTTCGTCATAACTATCCGACCAAACATCCTTCACATTCACCGAGCGAAGATTATGAAAGTCCAGGCCCCCCTCCATCTCGTTGCACCTGCACCCAGCGGCTCGCTTGTATGATTTTGGCCTGAAGTTCTTCCCAGACCTACACCCTAGCCATCCAACATGCATATCTTAGAATCAGGCCTCTCTTTAATAGTGACAAAAAGTTATGAGAGAAATACACATGAACTTTTTGTTACCTCATAAGCGGCATGGTGCCGGCTCCTTTTGACCTTTTGACCCCAGACTTCAAAAACGTGGCCACAGGCCAGCTGTGTCTACGCACCTTAAGCCACAAATGTACACATCCATCCCACAAAAAATGGGGACTAGAAACTAACCTCTGTCTTATGTACATTTACTGTACTGATGGAGGTCACGCCCCTTTTCCGGCCTTTTCGAGATAGCTAGGGATACTGAAATGTTTACACACATTTCCCGGGGCCCAGAGAACGACATATCCGAGATTTGGAATTGTAGCCCTTAGAGAAAAAAAGTTTTCCCAAATGGACTGTCATTTAGACAAAGCCCCTCAGAAGTGTTGCCTGCAAGACCTAATGGTCGAGAATGTGGTGGAAAAACAGTTTTTGAGATAGGAAGGTCGTACCGCCCTGAAATTTAAATACCTTATTCTAGGGCCTAACTGGGACCCCCGCACCGAAACTTGGCCCGGTCGGACCCGGAGGGCCCTTCCTGCCCGAAACTTGGCCCAGTCGGAACCCGAGTGCAGGAAGTGGGGGCCTGGACTTTCATAATCTTCGCTCGGTGAATGTAAAGGATGTTTGGTCGGATGTTATGACGAAGAATCATAATGTGAATTGGAATATTCTATAAATGTCTTGATATCATCTTTCGTCTCAACACTTCTGCTGCAGCCGCCTAAAGTCTCATTCCGAGAACCTTAAAATATGAATCAATCCATTAGAAGTATGAAAATATCTTCCCGGAGGCGTAAGGGGGCAAACAAGGTGTCCTTTGACATCTACGTTTCGAGGCGATTGCAACAGTGCCACACATGATCATATTTGAATATGTTTCGGGGTAGTAATTAGCTGTCGATTTTGGGGGCCTTTATCAATAATGACCAGCTATAGATTTGCTTCCCGATGGAGATTCTTGACAAATTACATGTTATTTAGCATCTACGCGTTAAGCTGAGTCCAATGAGATCAAGCTTGCCCTCTTGCCACACCGAGATCATGTCCTAGACCATATGTACCATGTAAAATACATTTGCTAGAGTGTGCTTGGTGTCATTGGACTCAGCTCAACGTGTAGATGCTAAATAATATGTCATTTGTCACAAATTTCTATCGGAAAGTAAATCAATAGCTGCTCATTATTGATTAAGGCCTCCAATTTCGACAGCTAATTACTACCATTAAACATGTTCAAATATGCTCATGTGTGGCACCATTGCAATCGTCTGGAAGCGTAGATGTTGAAGGACACCTTGTTCGCCCTCTTACGACACCGGGAAGATATTTACATACTTCTGATTGACTAATGAATTGATTCAGCTATTCCCTCAGAAGTCTGGGGTCAAAAGGTCAAAAGCAGCCGACACCACGCCGCTTATGAGACAACAAAAGTTCATGTGTATTCCTCTCATAACTTTTTGTCATTATTAAAAAGAGGCCTGATTCTCCGATATGCAGGTTGGATGGCTACGGTGTAGGTCTGGGAAGAACTTCAGGCCAAAATCTTGCAAGCGAGCCGCTGGGTGGGTGCAACAAGATGGAGCACTTGCTGAGTCATTTCCTGTAAGCCACAGGTTGAAGCGTATATGCGTCCTTTGAGACCCCCTTTGATATATAAGAGACCCCAAGGCTTACTTAAATGTTGTCGACTCAGTCACCTATTGCATCACTTCCTTTAGGGCTTCGGCCTCCTAATTGATCATTGTAGTATAATTGAATGCCCTCTTTCATATATATGATACCTCCACCACCGGGACGTGGCAGCAATTCTTCAAATCCATATGGGGAGGGGGGGGGTGATGCTTGTTGACAGTAAGGGTGTACACTAGACATAAATAGGAAGCAAACTCAGGAGAAGGAATGACCTCTCATAAATATTTATTCAATAAATTGTTTCAAATAACCCTGCCTCGTTAAATCAATGAGCTTGGTGTTTTGCTTTCAAAAATAGGTTATAGAAGAAGTCTAAACTGCACAAAATAAAAACATCCAAGCTGCCTTTTAAGGATACCTTGGAATATCTGTCTATTTTTTAACCATCTGACCCTAGTTTACGACAAAAACAACACAATGGACGGCAGCTCCTTTGCCGCGTGGTTTTTAGAACCATGTAAGGATTAGAGGGGGCGGTCGATAGCAACCACCATAGCAACCATGACGGTCAAGTGACTGGATGCAGCCCCGTTGAAAAAAATAGAATACCACTCGACACACTCAGGAGATTAATGATATTTAAATGATTATGAACATGAAGTCTTTATTTGCATGGGTTTACATTTCGTTCTGTGTAGCATGGAAAAATCGGAGAAACACTCCCATTCATCACCCAAGTGGGTGCTACTCATTGGTGGTGGTTAGTGAGGTCCCCCCTTCACTGTAGGCGTCTTTGAGTGTTATTAATTATTATTATTCTTCATGTTTAACCTCTGTTTTTCTTTTATTCCTAGTCTGTTTTACATAGTTTTGAATGATGACTATATGCTCTGTAAAGTGACCTTGGGTGTCTTGAAAGGCGCCTCTAAATTAAATGTATTATTATTATTATTATTATTCAGAATGCATTGGTTTACATTTCGTTCTTTGGAGCACAGATCTTTTTATTTATTTATTTATTTTCAGTTTTTGAGGAGGTGCTTCAAAGATGCTAATTTTTCTGCAATAATCCAAAATCCAATGGAAAAACCCGTTGGCTTTTTGTCAAGGGAAACCAGGGCGACGCTCACTTCCGGGTTGGGCAACATACGTCAGCCCTCCACCACGCTATACTGTAAAAACACATGTTCAAGTTGAATGATAATGCATGAATTTATTCTTTATTCTGCCATATAATTTATTTAAGGGGGGGGGGGGGGGGGGCATACAAGTCTTTTGGCCATAGTGGATCCAGATCTGTTCCGGAGCATTTCAGCACCCCGGGCAACAGCGCAGGGTTGCCAGGTCCTGCAAAAAACGTCCCGCCCACATACCGTTCAAAATCCACCCAAAATGTCCTAGAAGCAGCCCAAATAAAAAGGATATTCCACCTTGGCCAACGTTTTGAAAGTAATAATAATTGAGGGAATATCTGCAGCGAAATGCATTGTGTGTGTGTGAGTGTGTGTGTGTGTGTGTGTGTGTGTGTGTGTGTGTGTGTGTGTGTGTGTGTGTGTGTGTGTGTGTGTGTGTGTGTGTGTGTGTGTGTGTGTGTGTGTGTGTGTGTGTGCTAGTTTAGCGAAAGCAGCGTCCTTAGCAACCTGACGTCATTGAAACATGCGAGCGAGCCGATAAAATCTTCCTAATAACTATAAAACTAAAGATCAGACGTAATCACTGACTAAAGATTATGCAAGTAAAAAGTATATTTCTCGCTAGAAATGTTATTAGAAACAAGTTCAACGGTGATTCGGTCCTAAAATAGACCTATTGCATTTCCCATTCGATTAATAAAGAAACCAATCCCGAGATATCCCCGGACCCATGCAAGTGAAAGGAGCGTTCCACGGCATTGAGAAGACCCGTGTAATAAAGACCCATCATATTTCTGTTTATGGCATAGATTTCTCCTCAGATTAGGCTAATTTATGATAATGATAAAATAAAAGTAAAAACGCTCGGGCAGAGAATCTAAACACTGACTGGAACTACTTAGCAGGTGTCTGTAGCCTATATCAGGAGATAATACACACCCTGCAGCCAATCAGAATACGAGTATTTCCCCAGACTGTGGTATAAATAATAAACAAGAGTTATAATCAACCCCTACGCATCAATATTAATGATAACCCATTATTATACGGTATGACTTCTAGATGTCACGTCCGCTCGCGACACTGGACTTGCGAGGCATCGACGCGGACTTCCATTCACATAGCCAAAAACAAGACAATAGATCTATGGCTAGATCAAAACATCAAGACATACAATTCAGATTAAGATTAAGCAGCTACCCTTTTTTCTTTTGCGGTTTGCCTGAGCAGCGCACCTGCATTTAATAGCCTATATCCGTGAATTGTCACAATTTCTCAGAATCAAAGGTGAAAGTAGAAACGGGTGGCCTAAAGCTGTCATATTGTTCAAAATGTTTAACAATAAATGTACTGTACGGAGCTCCTTAAGGGACATTAGGGAGAACGCTCCTGCACAGAACCTTAGTTTGGAAGTCGTGCTGGTGACACGACAAATACTTCCAATTGAAATACATGGGTTTGAAATTTGTGCTTTAAAACACGAACATTTTGAAAATACGTGATCCTGAACACGTTTCAATAGATTAAATAACGTGACAGTGTCACGACTTTTCGTGAGACCGGGTTGCTTTGGCAGGTGTCTGTGTGGGCGATGTCGTCCCATGGTAATTGTGGTGGAGAGCTTGTGTTGTAGGGAAGTGAGCACGTTTTGGTCGCTGGTCGAGGAGCTCACCCCGCGGCCAGCAGATGTAACGTGTCTAACGCAGCATCCTGGATTTGAGGCATGCTGCCTGAATCCGTTTGTGCTACACATAGCATAGGCCTACTCACACTTCAGGCAGGATCATGGTCGCCTTCAAGCCAGCACGCACGAGTATGTTCATGGTATATGTTTACTTTACCAATCTTTTTACACTGAGTCCTCTGAACCAACCGTTATAGTTGACAGGAGATGTGTTGCATGCATGCAATGCATGCATGCAATGCATTGTGGGAGAAACAAGAATCATCGCTAACCTGTTGCTAACCGCTAAAATATCATCTACTTTTCCTTATTATATAGATTTTTTGTGATACCCTGCAACATCAAATACAATGGATAATTGTTTAAATGTTTATTACCAACTAGAAAATTGCCAGAAAATAAAAAAATAAAAACCTGCACCATGGGCTTTAATGGATGCTGATGCCATGTGCTGCCAGTGGCTTATTTGTCTTAAAGGCTTCCCTGCACCGCCATTACAACGTCCCCCACGGCAAATTAACCTGTTCCACTACCATTGCACCCTACCTGCCCCGGTCACCCATGCATCAACACCCACACTAACACACACACACACACACACACACACACACACACACACACACACACACACACACACACACACACACACACACACACACACACACACACACACACACACGCAAACACACTATCATACACACACACAAACACACACACACACACACACACATACACAAACACACCCACACACCCACACACACACACACACACACACACACACACACACACACACACACACACACACACACACACACACACACACACACAAACCTACACACACTTATCTCCCTGCCTGGACATAGACACACACACACACACACACATTCACACGCACGTGCACAAACACACGTCTGCATATTGTGAATTTAATGCTAGTGTACATTTATCATATTCTATCAAAGTACAGTCAATTAAATATGTATTTATGCACGTATTCACCAATGAATGAATGTTGCCACATATTGCTAGGGTCCCATGTGTCTTGTTTCTTCCTTTCTCATGTGGCTGGAACTTCCTCTGCGATTTTTCTCTCTTTCTGTGTCTTTCTTCTTCTTCTTACCTTCTTTCTCTTTCTGAGCTCTGTGTCTCCCAGCTCCCAGCAGCACCAATCAACCCTTTCAGATCAACGAGCGAGCAAGAGACAGAGAGAGGGAGAGCGAAGGGTAAAGGGTGAGAGAGATGGTCCGGGTATGAGAAAGAGAGAGAGCGGTAGAGAGAAGGAGCAAGGAAAGGCGATACTCGGAAAGAGGAGCTTGTTCACTAATAGGGCAGATGGTTGGAGGTTGTCTGTGGAGGCTGTAATGACTGCACTTGGGTGGCGCTGACAGCAAAGTGCTGCCAGGGAATAACCAGAGGAGCCAAGACCTAATGCGAAGGAATAACTTGTTCTCACATGGTAATATCCAGAATACTGATCCATCTCACGCATCCCGCCTATACACCACTCCTCTTACAGAACTAGCATGGGCATTTCTTCCTCTTTAATTGTTCTGTCTTATTCCCCTATCCCTCCCATCCATATGCCTCAGTAGTGGAGACCAGGTGACTTGAATATGTAAATTAAAAGCATGAATGATTTATTACGGAATTGTGCAGGGATTTCCGCGGGGTCCACCTGCTTGCAGATGCAGATAGGTTAGGGCGGATTTGCAATAACCTCTAACCTCTCCACTCCAAAAGTCTCGTTTTCACATTATACAACTGAACCACCACATGATCAATAGATTGGGTTTTCAGAATAACCTCAAAACATTAGTGCTAAGATTTATGTGGATGATAATAAAAACCTAACGATGATCTGCTTTGCATTGAGCGTCGATGTTCCCTGTTTCGCCGGCAACGCGCACATTTTGGTGGTTTTGCCTCACTGTAAATGCTCTAACGTGGAAGGTTTTTTGTCTGTCGCCAGGGATGGCTAGAGAGTTAAGGTCAATGAACGTGTTAGCTGATGGATTAGCCCAGTTTACACACTGACACACTACATATATGTTACACACACAGGGACAAGGTGATCGATCATATCACCTGCTTGATTGTCTCCCCAATCTAATTGGGCACAAGGGACGAGCTGAAACGAGTGGGCCCATGAGAGATCACTGCCCTGCCACTGTTGTCTTGGCAAGACCAATCCCCCTCTCCCCCAACTGCGCCTGCTCACACACACTAGCAGGTAAAGCGTTGGATATTGTCTGCTATGTAGGAATCAGACGATGAGTGATTTGGGACAACGTGATTCTAGGAGATCTACAAGTCAGTAATATTTCAACCTCGAGGATCAGTCCCAATGTAATTTGTTAGGTATC
>NC_082393.1:15214700-15215791 GCF_031168955.1 Gadus macrocephalus
ACCATTGTTTATGCTGATTCATAGATCATGAATATCAAAAGAGTTTTTTTTCTCTTTTCATTTGATGCTATGGTTCTGGCGAAGAATTGGAATTTTGGCAACAAACTTTTTGGATGCATACCGTGGATATGAACCACACATTTGAAAATGTGTCAATAACAATAGGTATCCACATATACACTGTGGATGCCTAAATAAGGAAAACAACAACTAGAATTGGGAGGTGACCTGGGAAGAGGAAGGAGGCATATTCGGTAACCCTACTCAGAGCCATATCATGAGAAAAAAAGTATGCGGTGCTTGAAATTATGTTATTGTTCATTTCTGGAGTCTCTTAATAAGCCCGCTACAGGGGTCAGAGTGTCTTCTATTGCATATTATGGTAATTGCTTATTTGGCAAAGCAATGAGACTGTGTTAGTAAACATATGCCTCCATAAAATGCAAACCTACATACACACACATGGACACATGGACACACACAAACATACAGACAAACATACACACACACACACACACACAAACACATTCACACACACACACACACACACACACACACACACACACACACACACACACACACACACACACACACACACACACACACACACACACACACACACACACACACACACACACACACACACACGCACACAGACTCACTCACTCACTCACTTACTCACTCTCTCACTCACTCAAACACCCACACAAATATAGTGATTAACACCCCATGCATATGCATGACTCTGTATACCCCACCATCAAGAAAACACAAACACACACACACACACACATACTGCCCACAAATGCGCAAAGGCTACTGTTTTGTAATTCATGGTCTGCTATCTCTAATAGCAGAGCAGAGCCAGGGCAGATTCGGAGGAGTTAATTAGAGGCAGGCCAAGGCCAGCCATCCTCCATCACCCCCCCCCCCCCTCCCCATCCTCGACACCAACCAACTAAACAATTTTTTTAAACTCTCACCCTCTTTCTCTCTCTATCTCTCTCAACATGTATTCCATCCCTCCGTTGTTAATGAGCACACACTGAGCCATATGCAGTGTAATGCCTGCTCTCTTGCTCAGTGCTGAC
>NC_082393.1:15215891-15225891 GCF_031168955.1 Gadus macrocephalus
TAAGTGTGTGTGTGTGTGCTTGTGTGCATGTGTGTGTGTTTGTGTGGGCGCATCTGAGTGTGTGCTTGCGTGTGTGTGCATGTGTGTAGGGTTTGAGATGCGGCATTAGCCCCGCAGTCACAGGTAGTGACTTCATCTCTCCACTGGTGACTAGAGGCACACTAGGAGAATCTAGCTCACACACACGCACACACACACACACACACACACACACACACACACACACACACACACACACACACACACACAACACACACACACACACACACACACACACACACACACACACACACACACACACACACACACACACACACACAGACAGACAGACAGACAGACAGACACACACACACACACACACACAGCAGAACAGATACACACATCACTAGAGCTGGAGTGCTCTGTGGGGAGCAGAAATGTGTATTGTAATGGTGCTGCAATGGTTACCTGACAAATGTTTTTTCTTATTCATGTTATGCTCTCTCCCTCTCCCTCTTTCTCTCTCTACCTTTGTTTATTTATTGTATTCCTTCTTTGCTCTGTCTCTGTTTCTCTATATATGTGGCTTACCATCTCTCTCTGTCTCTAGTGTCCAAGTGCGTCTTCTATCTCTGAGAGCAGTGGCATGGGTACCAGATGCAGTGAGATCAAGGTAAGGATCTTGCAATGACACCTAGACAATGTAGCGACGCTGTATATATTAAATGACTGCTGGTTACTACATGTTTTATGACTTATCGGAGTAGACATTCATGTAGCAGTACATACTGCGCATCATGCTGTTTGCCAGATGCTGTCATGAAGAGGATTATAAATGAAATTCTGTTTCTGTCCTTCAGGCTCCCCATCTATGCTATTGAATCACATTTATGTTTATATTGAGTCCTGAACTCTCTACCTGCAATGGCTGGGATCTTCTTTAGCTAAATGTCATTTAGGCCCTCCACCTGCTATTAGATCTGATGTGTTGGCTCTGAGTGGCCTCTCCACCCCTCAGATAGACATAGCATCTCGCTCTCACATTCCAACACAAACACATTCACACACACACACACATATATATATATATATATATATATATATATATATATATATATATATATATATATATATATATATATATATATATATATATATATATGTATATCTAAATAAATACACACACATTTTTGCATACGCACACCCCAATACACACACATGCATACATATAACACACTCAACACACATTCTATCCTGGTTTGCCTTCCAGAATTCCTTCGCTATTTTCCCTGTCACTGTTCTGTCCCAATCATTTCTTTCTCTTTCTCCCCCCCTCTATCCCTCTGATTCTCCACCAACTCATCACATTCATGATGAGTGAGGTTTCAAAGGTTTGTGTCCAATGTGAATTAATGTATCAATACTGCATCTGAGTCGATGACCTCACTTAACCATGTTGGTATCCTTGCATCATAGCAACTGCAGACAACGCAGACTTATTCTCACACAACCATACACAAACACACACACACACACATACATACACATGTAACACACACACACACACACACACACACACACACACACACACACACACACACACACACACACACACACACACACACACACACACACACACACACACACACACAAACACACAAACACATGTGCGATCTGTTTCTGGATTGGTGCAGACATCATAATTATTATAAGATCCACCAACTAACTGACCTTAAGCAATAATTATGTCTTTTTTTAAAAATCATCGAATAAATATCGGATGTGGAATTTGGTTGGATTGACGTTTTAGCTGAGTAAATACAGTTTTTGTTCCCCCCTCGAACAAAACACTAAGCCATCAAACAGAAAAAAGAGTCAGAGAGAAAGAGAAAGAGCAAGAGAGAGATTAATTTTGATTAGGCACGAGGCCAACATCTATGAGAAACGTTCCATCTTGCAATATTAAAAACACACCGCTTGCTCTGAAAAATTGTCAGCAGGGAGCCTGCCTCAATGTCCTCTGCTCTCTTCCCCCTACTCCATCTCCCCCTCTTTCCCCTGCCCCCCAACCTCTGTTACCCTCTCACTTCTATTCCCGTGCCCTCCACCCCCACCCCAAACCCCCACCCCTAACTCCCCCCTTCCTCCTCCCCACTGCCACTTCATCCTCTTCATGATACATTGCCCAGGCAATTCAGAGTGCTTACCAGAGGTGGAGCGAGTTCAATATACAGTCGCCCTGGAAACCAAGCAGACCCCTTTCGCTGCCCAGTGCAGTCAGATGTGATGGCTGATCTAGGATTGATGGTGTACTTGTATGTGCGTGCGTGGTTATGTGTGTGTGTATCATTGCAACACCTGCTTCTTGGACAGGTCGTTGTCCGTCCCCCAAGCATAGGGCGGCTGATATCCAACTGCTTGGAGAACTAGACACTCCCAACATGGAGTGTCCTTTCCATTATGGATGTTGTTGTCCTCGTAGCTGAAACCGAAAAGTGAGGGAGAGAGACAGAGTGAAAGAGAGAGAGAGAGAGAGAGAGAGAGAGAGAGAGAGAGAGAGAGAGAGAGAGAGTGACAGAGAGAGGGACAGGATTGAGAGGGAGGGAGAGAGAGAGAGAGAGAGAGAGAGAGAGAGAGAGAGAGAGAGAGAGAGAGAGAGAGAGAGTGACAGAGTGACAGAGTGACAGAGAGAGGGACAGGGATGAGAGAGAGAGAGAGAGAGAGAGAGAGAGAGAGAGAGAGAGAGAGAGAGAGAGAGAGAGAGAGAGAGAGGGAGAGAGGGACAGAGAGAGGGACAGGGATTGAGAGAGAGCGAGAGAGAGAGAGAGAGAGAGAGAGAGAGAGAGAGAGAGAGAGAGAGAGAGAGAGAGAGAGAGAGAAAGAGAGGGAGAGAGAGAGAGAGAGAGAGAGAGAGAGAGAGAGAGAGAGAGAGAGAGAGAGAGAGAGAGAGAGGTTGTAGTAAATCCCTGGGTAAAAATAGGTTGATGAAGGCTGCCCTGTCTCTCGAATTTGCACTGGTAAGCTAATTTGATATATAAAAGAATCTATGTGTAAAAAGTAAGTGTTTTATGTCCCAGCTCTCTTTTATGGATGGTCCATCAGACATACCTTGGCAACATCAATATTTTTGCTCTATGCTACGGATGGCTCCCATTTCCATATTCTTTATTGATTTTTTTTACTTTCCCCTTTCACTTTATGGCTCTTGGCACAGCCCCAGCTTGGGTTGGCGCAGTACAAAGGCAGGGCCTCAGCAAGAGGGGCTATATTCTCCAGTTCTCCAATCATACACAGAATCCATCCTCCGTAAGTGCTCATGAGCAACAGCATGAATCAATGCCTGCACGAGGGCACACTGACTGCGCCATTGACTGACCCTGACCTTAACTTCCCGAAGAAGGCAAAGTGAAAATAGAATGGAATTAACCGCCAGCGAACTTTCAGTTAAAGTCTCAGTGATGGTCTTTAGGGCACTACAGGTAATTTGAATGGTAAATTAAGAATTTGAAGCCACATGTCTGTCCCATCCTAATATGAAACCTTGAGATAGGACATATGTCTGATCCTCAATTCCAATAGTCAGCTGCACATGAATATTTAAGGTGGCCAACTATAATTAAAGTAACATAATAATTATTGAATAATTCAATAATATTGGTACATAAAATGTCGTAGACTATATATGTGACACTGGAATATAAAAATTCAATAAATTAAGTATAATTAAACAATTCATTATTATTAAACAATCACATAGACCATGAATTAGCTTTTAGCTGAGGAGTGGTTGCGGGTGACATGGCCCAATGCAGTGTTGGGGGTAACGCTTTACAAAGTAACGCATTACAGTAACGATATAAATTTTTTGGGTAACGAAGTAAAGTAACACATTACATTTAAAATATCGGTAAACTACACTACTTTACTAGACATAGTAACGCGCTTTCCTGCGTTACCCAAGCCGTGTTTGCCTGCGTGTAAAGTTCTGATCTGTTGTGGTGCGTGCATGCGTGCTGCCTGTGTGTCTGCAGCGCCTGCTTGCCTCGGCACGTTGCCATAGCGACCGATTTGAGTGACGAAGCTGCTTGTGCGAAGGAGTGTTCAAGTGTTGGAGCGCAGAAGCAGGCGACACAGAAAGACAGGCTGGTTGCAGGGTTCATTGTTGAAGACTACTAGCCTACTTTATCCTGTTGTTTGTGGATTTTACAGTGAGGCATTTCTTTGTGCAGACTTTGTTCTTTCATATGGTTTTATATACTATTTTGTATAGATTTATACAATAAACACTAAGTGATGACAGGGCTATGATGTTAGTCCATGTATCTACAGTAAATTAAGAAACAGGAAAGTAAAGTAATAAGTAGTGAAGTTACTTTTCAAATGCAGTAACTAGTAAAGTAATCTCATTACAATTTACAGAAGTAACTAGCAATAAGTAACTAATTACTTTTTTTGAGTAACTACCCCAACACTGGCCCAATGTATATGAGACTAAGATGGCAGCCAAGCTTGCTTTTACACTTGCAGAGAGAGACAGGGGACCCGATACCCTTTATTTAGCCCCCCTCTGGAGGAAAAAGGGTGTGTATGTGTGTGCGGGTGCGGGTGTGTCTGTGCGCTTTTAATGACATGTGATGGATCTTCCCAGAGGCAGGACTCCTCAGTTATACACACTGATGAAAGCACAAACATGTGTGACATTTCAACTGCGCAGATTTTCATCTCTAACCCCCACAGGGTAACAGCCGGTAAAATCAAACATAGACACACACGTGCGCACACACATGCACACGTGTGCACGCACACACACACACACAGACACACACACACACACACACACACACACACACACACACACACACACACACACACACACACACACACACACACACACACACACACACACAATCTGTTTACTGTAACCCATCTACACAGAAGACAGCCTGTCAAAAGGATTCCATTCTTGATGATGGGACGAGGACGATGATAATGACGATGATTGTCTGTCTTCTTTTCTGTCTTTCCCTTCGCCTCTGTCTACTTTCTACTCCTCCTTCTCCTCCATTTGCCTCCATACGCACGCTGTCAAGTTGTGATCCTTCAGTGCTGTGGTGAATATAATGTTGTAATATTGTTCTCATATACTTTAGCTCTTAGATTGTTAGGGAAAATGTTAACACAAACCAATGATCAAAGTAAGGAAGAGTGACACACGGCCAGGCACACTCACACAGATTCACATACAGACACACAAACTCACATACACCACACAAACTCACACACACACACACACACACACACACACACACACACACACACACACACACACACACACACACACACACACACACCACACACACACACACACACACACACACACACACAAGCACACACACGAGCACACACACACTCACTCTCTCTCTCTCTCTCTCTCTCTCTCTCTCTCTCTCTCTCTCTCTCTCCCTCTCTCTCTCTCCTCTCTCTCTCTCTCTCTCTCTCTCTCTCTCTCTCTCTCTCTCTCTCTCACACAAACACACAAAATGTGAATTATTCTTACCTGAGAGTTTCAGTGAATGATGTTGCCAAAGCAGAAAAAAATCAATATACAGGGGTTGATCGCTTTTCAGTCTGTCTGTCTGACTCCATCTGTTTGTCCTTCCACTTGTCTGCATATAGATATATAATATAGTGGTCGGGTGTGGGTTACTTGGTGCGGGTCTCACTGGAAGGGAGGTAAGACAGGGCACAGCTAATCTCATTTTAGAGAGAGCTGCTTCCCAAATTCACCTCCAGACATATTGATGGATGTGTTAGCACAGCAGTGTGATGTTACTACAGTAAGTCATCTTTCAAAGTGCATGCATAGCTTTTTGACCCTGCGATATATGCCGTGTTCACACATCTTTTGGAAGACAAGATCAGGGAGGAGGCTGTTCATTCTGAGGGCCCAAAAGTGCCTGAAGGCGGATAGCCTGTAGCAGGGGGGAAAGCCGCCAAGTGCTAGTGGTGGTTGTGGTGTTTGATGGAGATAGGTAGAGCAGAGAGAGAGAGAGAGAGAGAGAGACAGTGAGAAAGAGAGAGAAAAGTGCAGATGAAAGATGTTGTCATGGGGAAGGGTGGATGGTGGTAGTGAAGAGGGGGGGGGGGGGAAGTGTTAAAGGATGGTCGGGTTCAGTCAGTTAAAGCAGGGGTTCTTAACCTTTTTGACCTTGAGGCCCAATTTTTAAAGTACAAAGTGGCCCGGGGCCCACAAAATATTAACACTGTATAGGTTTAACTGACCTCACTCTCGGTTTAATTTGTATTCAATAATAAACCCAATCCACTTACTGTTTAACAAGCAAAAAACTTGTAAAATAAAATGAAATGATAAAATGGGATCATCACAAAGACTTTTATTATGTGTATGTAACTCATACTGTATCATGACACTGAACAGGCTGATAATTCCTGGACCAAATCAGGCTGTGAAAAGAACATTTCAAGAATCAAGTCAGGATTTTTAATAATAATTAAAAAAAGACTAATATTAGGATTTTACTTTAAATTTTAAAAAAAAGGGGGTGATAAATAAATGCATTCAAATAATATAAATCTATTTTTAAATTAAATAAGCTGTAAATAAAATTGAAATAAAGTGCAAATTAAACTATAGCCTTATAATCTGCAAAGCCATTTGAAAATTGCTTCAGCAGTCTCCATTTTTTCATGACAGAAGAATCTTTATATCTGTGACAAATGAACAATGACACAAATAATAACAACAATGAACAACAACTCCCTTTTTAACTTCACCTCTTAATGAGACACTTGGGCCTGCCTCTGAGACATAATCAGATCCAGTCTGGGCGGAATGGGAGAAAGGCTCACTCTCAGAGTAGCCTCCAGTGTTGCTCTGAGTCTGTTTCGGGCTTTGGTCTTAGTTGTGGCCACAATGGAGAACCCTGATTCACACAGGTACGTAGTTGTGAATGGGAGCAGGAGTTTCACAGCCCTCAGTGCAAGACATGGGTACTCCTTTGAGACTGCAATCCAGAAGGAGCCCAGGTCCAGTTTGCCCGCTGCAGCTTTAAAGTGCTGTCATTGGAAACTTCCAGAAGCTGGGATTCCAGGTGTGAGGGCAAAGCAAAATCACTTCCAATGCAAATGGGTCCAAAATCCACATGTTTCCCTCTCTGGGATCCTCAGGAAAGTAGTCACCAAATTTCTCTGCCAGTTGTGAGAGGTGCTGGGAGACTGAGTCACTGATATTGACATGAGGGGAGTTTTCCAAAATGTCAGACAAAAGTGGAAACATGTCCATCCTCTTTTCCTGGGCCCTCTTGGTCCACAAAGCAAGTTTCCTCTTGAAAGCTTCAACTTTGTCTGCAACAAAAAATATGTTGCTGTTTCTTCCTTGAAGTGAGTTGGTTCAGTAGTGAAAAAATGTCACAGAGGTAGGCAAGTTTTGCTGTGAACATTGTGTCAGCATAGTAATGTGCAAGATGAAATTTTTTCTCAGTGAGAAAAGAGAAGACCTCATTCCTCAGTTCAAACAAACGATTGAGGACCAGTCCTCTTGAGAGCCATCTCACTTCACTGTGATATAGCAGCTGGACATGATCTGCTTCTATGTCCTCACAAAGCTTAGCAAAACATCTGGAGTTCACTGCATTGTTTTTAATAAAGTTTATGGTTTTCACACTTACATCCATCACCTGGTGGAGATCTGGTGACATCTTTTTTGCTGCAAGGCTTTCGCGGTGGAGAAAACAGTGTGTCCATTTAGCTTCTGGTGCACGATCAAGTATCTGTCTAATGACACCATGATGCCTGCCAGTCATTGATGCTGCACCGTCGCTGCACACCCCGACGCAGTTCTGCCAGTCCAGGCCGTTCTCAGTGAAGTAGTTATCCATGCAGCGGAAACATTCCTGAGCCGTAGTGCGTGTTGGTAGCTCTCCACAAAACAGTATGTCTTCGTGCAAACTACTGTCCCAGCGATAGCAAACAAAAACTAGCAGCAGTGCAGCATTCGTGACATCCGTGGACTCGTCTAGTTGCAAAGAAAAAAAAGGGCTACTTTTTATTCTTTCTATAAGTTGATGCTGTATGTCTGAGGCCATGTCTGCGATACGGTGACTCACAGTGTCGTTTGAGAGTGGGATGGTCAGCAGCTTTTTTGCAGCGGCCTCTCCGATCATCTCACGGCACATATCAACAGCGGCAGGCAGAACCAACTCCTCCGCTATGGTGAATGCCTTCTTAGTCTGTGCAACACGTCTGGCTACGAGGTAGCTCGCTTTCAATGCACATTTAGAGTTGCTCGTCAGTGACACGACAGACCTTTTCTGCATCTGCAGTCCACTCCTCTTAAAATAATCCACCGGCTTTCCCACGAGCATCGGGTGCTTGGTCTCTAGATGCCGCTGTAGTTTTGAGGGCTTGAGGGCTTCGTTGGACAGCATTAGCCCACACTCCACACACTGGGCTTTTGGCACTGCCTCTGTTCCTCCATTTACGAAACCGTATTTAATGAAGTCGACATTGTATTTCCGCAAAAACTTTGTCTTTTGGGTGGAGGGGTCAGGATGTTCGTCGTCATGTTTTCTTTTAAAAAACTTATCCATATTTGCCGCAGCGAGCGAACTTGAAGAAGACTCTTCTTCTCTGTGTATTCCCGCTTCCACAACTGCGTGATGCATTACCGCCACCGCGTGGTCGAAAACGGCATTGTAAGTTACCGAGCATCTCATGCGTAACATATCTCTGTCTTCACTTGATAATCTACAAAGTCCCGCGGCCCTTGGGGCCCACAGGTGCAAAACTGAAAGCTTTTCGCGGCCCTCTAGGGGGCGCTGGCGGCCCAAGTTTGGGCCGCGGCCCTATGGTTAAGAATCACTGAGTTAAAGGATCAGTCACAACTGAGGCCCCGTCCACACAAAGTCGATTTTTGGGTGAAACCGCATACGTTTTTTGCGTTTCGGCCGACCGTCCAGACGTTGCAACAAGAAAAGCCCCCCATAACCCATCAACAGCATCCAGGTCTTCATGCTGCAGTGAAAGAGGTTTTCAGATAAACAAGATCAGAGTGTCCATTGCTCATCATTGAAAATCGAGGCCAGTGCTGTTCTTTTTAACATCTGCTCGTAGGAACCAGGGGACAACCATTATAGTGATTCATCCTTTCCAATTCCCCAACTATTTTCATCGATTTATGTACGTCCTTAAATTTGTCTTTTTTTTTTTACCCACTCTGTGCCTTGTTCCATCCAGACGGATGTTGTGGTCTAAGGTGCAGTGCATGCGTGGGAGTCGGAATTGGGCCTCTGACAGTAGACCATAAAGACCAGCTACATTATTGACCAACAGGAGGCTAGATGCGTCAGTGTTTGCAAGTCTGCGGCCGAATGCAGCCAGATGAGAGGCTGAAGAGGCTGGAGGTTACCCCCAGAACGGCACTCCCCGGATGGGTTGACATGCAGTCTGCTTACTGCCTTTGTCTCTCTGATCTCCAGGGGATGGTATACATAAGGTGGTTCTCAAAGTCAGTGACTTACACAGCGGACACACACACACACACACACACACACACACACACACACACACACACACACACACACACACACACACACACACACACACACCACACACACACACACACACACACACACACACACACACACACACACACACACACACACACACACACATAAACACACGTTCCAGGCAGAAATACTATACTGCAGGTGGTAATGAAATCAATATCTCCCCATTGTAGGACCAGTTAAAGCCTAGGCTGAGGTTTCTGTTCATTATGTGTCTGTTTTTGCGTGACTGCTGTTTCCATATGAGTAGGCCTATAAATTGATATTTGCTTTACTGTAACCTACTGTGCTCTGCTTTGTGTGTGTGTGTGTGTGTGTGTGTGTGTGTGTGTGTGTGTGTGTGTGTGTGTGTGTGTGTGTGTGTGTGTGTGTGTGTGTGTGTGTGTGTGTGTGTGTGTGTTACAGAGAAGAAGTCAGAAAAAGCAAGGGGATGA
>NC_082393.1:15230891-15333391 GCF_031168955.1 Gadus macrocephalus
AACCACGCGGCAAAGGAGCTGCCGTATATTGTGTTGTTTTTGTCGTAAACTGGGGTCCGACGGGTAAAAAATAGACAGATATTCCGAGGAATCCTTAAAAGGCAGCTTGGATGTTTTTATTTTCTGCAGTTTAGACTTCTTCTATAACCTATTTTTGAAAGCAAAACACCAAGCTCATTGATTTAACGAGGCAGGGTTATTTGAAACAATTTCTTAAATAAATATTTGTGAGAGGTCATTCCTTCTCCTGAGTTTGCTTCCTATTTATGTCTAGTGTACAACCCTACTGTCCACAAGCATCACCCCCCCCCCACCCTCCCCATATGGATTTGGAGAATTGTTGCCACGTCCCAGTGGTGGAGGTATCATATATATGAAAGAGGATATTCAATTATACTACAATGATCAATTAGGAGGCCGAAGCCCTAAAGGAAGTGATGCAATAGGTGACTGAGTCGACAACATTTAAGTAAGCTGGGGTCTCTTATATATCAAAGGGGGTCTCAAAGGACACATACGCTTCAACCTGTGGCTCCAGCCCTACAGGAAATGACTCAGCAAGTGCTCCATCTCGTTGCACCTCACCCAGCGGCTCGCTTGCAAGATTTTGGCCTGAAGTTCTTCCCAGACCTACACCCTAACAGTCCAACATGCATATCTGAGAATCAGGCCTCTCTTCATTAATGACAAAAAGTTATGAGAGAAACAACTTTTTGTTATCTCATAAGCGGCGTGGTGCCGGCTCCTTTTGACCCCAGACTTCAAAGACGTGACCACAGGCCAGCTGTGTCTACACACATTAAGCCACAAATGTACACCTCCATCCCGCAAAAAATGGGGCCTAGAAACTAACATCTGTCTTATGTACATTGACTGTACTGTTGGAGGTCACGCCCCTTTTCTGGCCTTTTCGAGATAGCTAGGGCTGCTAAAATGTTTACACACATTTCCCGGGGCCCCGAGAACGACATATCCAAGATTTGTAGTTCTAGCCCATAGAGAAAAAAAGTTTTCCCAAATGGACTGTCATTTGGACAAAGCCCCTCAGAAGTGTTTCCGGCAAGACCTAATGGTTCAGAATGTGGTGGAAAAACAGTTTTTGAGATAGGAAGGTCCTACCGCCCTGAAATTTGAATACCATATTCTAGGGCCTAACTGGGACCCCCGCACCGAAACTTGGCCCGGTCGGACCCCGAGGGCAGGAAGGGGGGGCCTGGACTTTCATAATCTTCGCTCTGTGAATGTAAAGGATGTATGGTCGGATGTTATGACGAAGAATCATAATGTGAATGGGAATATTCTATAAATGTCTTGATATCATCTTTCGTCTCAACACTTCTGCTGCAGCCGCTTAAAGTCTCACTCCGAGAACCTTAAAATATGAATCAATCCATTAGAAGTATGAAAATATCTTCCCGGTCGCATAACGGGGCAAACAAGGTGTCCTTTGACATCTACGTTTCGAGCCGATTGCAACAGTGCATCATATGATCATATTTGAATATGTTTCAGGGTAGTAATTAGCTGTCGATTTTGGAGGCCTTTATCAATAATGACCAGCAATAGATTTGCTTCCCGATGGAGATTTTTGACAAATTACATGTTATTTAGCATCGACACGTTAAGCTGAGTCCAATGAGATCAAGCTCGCCCTCTTGCTACACCGAGATCATGTCCTAGACCTAGGTGTACCATGTAAAATACATGTTACCATTTGCTAGAGCAGGGGTTCTTAACCTTTTTGACCTTGAGGCCCAATTTTTAAAGTACAAAGTGGCCCGGGGCCCACAAAATATTAACACTGTATAGGTTTAACTGACCTCACTCTCGGTTTAATTTGTATTCAATAATAAACCCAATCCACTTACTGTTTAACAAGCAAAAACCTTGTAAAATAAAATGAAATGATAAAATGGGATCATCACAAAGACTTTTATTATGTGTATGTAACTCATACTGTATCATGACACTGAACAGGCTGATAATTCCTGGACCAAATCAGGCTGTGAAAAGAACATTTTCAAGAATCAAGTCAGGATTTTTAATAATAATTAAAAAAAAGACTAATATTAGGATTTTACTTTAAATTTTAAAAAAAAAGGGGGTGATAAAATAAATGCATTCAAATAATATAAATCTATTTTTAAATTAAATAAGCTGTAAATAAAATTGAAATAAAGTGCAAATTAAACTATAGCCTTATAATCTGCAAAGCCATTTGAAAATTGCTTCAGCAGTCTCCATTTTTTCATGACAGAAGAATCTTTATATCTGTGACAAATGAACAATGACACAAATAATAACAACAATGAACAACAACTCCCTTTTTAACTTCACCTCTTAATGAGACACTTGGGCCTGCCTCTGAGACATAATCAGATCCAGTCTGGGCGGAATGGGAGAAAGGCTCACTCTCAGAGTAGCCTCCAGTGTTGCTCTGAGTCTGTTTCGGGCTTTGGTCTTAGTTGTGGCCACAATGGAGAACCCTGATTCACACAGGTACGTAGTTGTGAATGGGAGCAGGAGTTTCACAGCCCTCAGTGCAAGACATGGGTACTCCTTTGAGACTGCAATCCAGAAGGAGCCCAGGTCCAGTTTGCCCCGCTGCAGCTTTAAAGTGCTGTCATTGGAAACTTCCAGAAGCTGGGATTCCAGGTGTGAGGGCAAAGCAAAATCACTTCCAATGCAAATGGGTCCAAAATCCACATGTTTCCCTCTCTGGGATCCTCAGGAAAGTAGTCACCAAATTTCTCTGCCAGTTGTGAGAGGTGCTGGGAGACTGAGTCACTGATATTGACATGAGGGGAGTTTTCCAAAATGTCAGACAAAAGTGGAAACATGTCCATCCTCTTTTCCTGGGCCCTCTTGGTCCACAAAGCAAGTTTCCTCTTGAAAGCTTCAACTTTGTCTGCAACAAAAAATATGTTGCTGTTTCATCCTTGAAGTGAGTTGGTTCAGTAGTGAAAAAATGTCACAGAGGTAGGCAAGTTTTGCTGTGAACATTGTGTCAGCATAGTAATGTGCAAGATGAAATTTTTTCTCAGTGAGAAAAGAGAAGACCTCATTCCTCAGTTCAAACAAACGATTGAGGACCAGTCCTCTTGAGAGCCATCTCACTTCACTGTGATATAGCAGCTGGACATGATCTGCTTCTATGTCCTCACAAAGCTTAGCAAAACATCTGGAGTTCACTGCATTGTTTTTAATAAAGTTTATGGTTTTCACACTTACATCCATCACCTGGTGGAGATCTGGTGACATCTTTTTTGCTGCAAGGCTTTCGCGGTGGAGAAAACAGTGTGTCCATTTAGCTTCTGGTGCACGATCAAGTATCTGTCTAATGACACCATGATGCCTGCCAGTCATTGATGCTGCACCGTCGCTGCACACCCCGACGCAGTTCTGCCAGTCCAGGCCGTTCTCAGTGAAGTAGTTATCCATGCAGCGGAAACATTCCTGAGCCGTAGTGCGTGTTGGTAGCTCTCCACAAAACAGTATGTCTTCGTGCAAACTACTGTCCCAGCGATAGCAAACAAAAACTAGCAGCAGTGCAGCATTCGTGACATCCGTGGACTCGTCTAGTTGCAAAGAAAAAAAAGGGCTACTTTTTATTCTTTCTATAAGTTGATGCTGTATGTCTGAGGCCATGTCTGCGATACGGTGACTCACAGTGTCGTTTGAGAGTGGGATGGTCAGCAGCTTTTTTGCAGCGGCCTCTCCGATCATCTCACGGCACATATCAACAGCGGCAGGCAGAACCAACTCCTCCGCTATGGTGAATGCCTTCTTAGTCTGTGCAACACGTCTGGCTACGAGGTAGCTCGCTTTCAATGCACATTTAGAGTTGCTCGTCAGTGACACGACAGACCTTTTCTGCATCTGCAGTCCACTCCTCTTAAAATAATCCACCGGCTTTCCCACGAGCATCGGGTGCTTGGTCTCTAGATGCCGCTGTAGTTTTGAGGGCTTGAGGGCTTCGTTGGACAGCATTAGCCCACACTCCACACACTGGGCTTTTGGCACTGCCTCTGTTCCTCCATTTACGAAACCGTATTTAATGAAGTCGACATTGTATTTCCGCAAAAACTTTGTCTTTTGGGTGGAGGGGTCAGGATGTTCGTCGTCATGTTTTCTTTTAAAAAACTTATCCATATTTGCCGCAGCGAGCGAACTTGAAGAAGACTCTTCTTCTCTGTGTATTCCCGCTTCCACAACTGCGTGATGCATTACCGCCACCGCGTGGTCGAAAACGGCATTGTAAGTTACCGAGCATCTCATGCGTAACATATCTCTGTCTTCACTTGATAATCTACAAAGTCCCGCGGCCCTTGGGGCCCACAGGTGCAAAACTGAAAGCTTTTCGCGGCCCTCTAGGGGGCGCTGGCGGCCCAAGTTTGGGCCGCGGCCCTATGGTTAAGAATCACTGTGCTAGAGTGTCATGCTCGGTGTCATTGGACTCAGCTCAACGTGTAGATGCTAAATAACATGTAATTTGTCACAAATTTCTATCGGGAAGCAAATCAATAGCTGCTCATTATTGATTAAGGCCTCCAATTTCGACAGCTAATTACTGCCATTAAACATGTTCGAATATGCTCTTGTGTGGCACCGTTGCAATCGCCTGGAAGCGTAGATGTTGAAGGACTTGTTCGCCCTCTTACGCCACCGGGAAGATATTTACATGCTTCTGATTGACTAATGAATTGATGCAGCTATTCCCCCAGAAGTCTGGGGTCAAAAGGTCAAAAGGAGACGGCACCACGCCGCTTATGAGTCAAAAGTTAATGTGTATTTCTCTCATAACTTTTTGTCATTATTAAAGAGAGGCCTGATTCTCAGATATGCAGGTTGGATGGCTACGGTGTAGGTCTGGGAAGAACTTCAGGCCAAAATCTTGCAAGCGAGCCACTGGGTGCAGGTGCAACGAGATGGAGCACTTGCTGAGTCATTTCCTGTAGGGCTGGAGCCACAGGTTGAAGCGTTTGCGTCCTTTGAGACCCCCTTTGATATATAAGAGACCCCAGCTTACTTAAATGTTGTCGACTCAGTCACCTATTGCATCACTTCCTTTAGGGCTTCGGCCTCCTAATTGATCATTGTAGTATAATTGAATATCCTCTTTCATATAAATGATACCTCCACCACTGAGACGTGGCAACAATTCTCCATATGGGGAGGGGGGGGGGGGGGGATGATGCTTGTGGACAGTAGGGTTGTACACTAGACATAAATAGGAAGCAAACTCAGGAGAAGGAATGACCACTCACAAATATTTATTTAATAAATTGTTTCAAATTACTCTCCCTTGTTAATTCAATGAGCTTGGTGTTTTGCTTTCAAAAATAGGTTATAGAAGAAGTCTAAACTGCAGAAAATAAAAACATCCAAGCTGCCTTTTAAGGATACCTCGGAATGTCTATTTTTTACCCGTCGGACCCCAGTTTACGACAAAAACAACACAATATACGGCTGCTCCTTTGCCGCCAGGTTTTTAGAGCCATGTAAGGATTAGAGGGGGCGGTCGATAGCAACCACCATAGCAACCATGACGGTCAAGTGACTGGATGCAGCCCCGTTGAAAAAAATAGAATACCACCCAACACACTCAGGAGATTAATGATATTTAAATTATTATGACCATGAAGTCTTTATTTGCATGGGTTTACATTTCGTTCTGTGTAGCATGGAAAAATCGGAGAAACACTACCATTCAGAATGCATTGGTTTACATTTCGTTCTTTGGAGCACGGTTCTTTTTATTATTTTTTTTATTTTTCAGTTTTTGAGGAGGTGCTTCAAATATGCTAATTCTTCTGCAATAATCCAAAATCCAATTGGCTTTTTGTCAAGGGAACCCAGTGCGACGCTAACTTCCAGGTTGGCCAACATACGTCATCCCTCCACCACTGTACTGTAAAAACAAATGTTCCAAGTTTAATGATAATGCATGAATTTATTCTTTATTCTGCCATAGTATTTATTTAGGGGGGGGGGGGGGGATGGTGGATCCAGATCTGTTCCGGAGCATTTCAGCACCTCGGGCAACAGCGCAGGGTTGCCAGGTCCTGCAAAAATGTGCTGCCCACATGCCGTTCAAAATCCACCCAAAATGTCCTAGAAGCATCCCAAATAAATATGATATTATTGGCCATTTTGGCCAATATTTTGAAAGTAATAATATTTGAGGGAATATTTTTTTGTTGTTGTTTTAGCAGCGAAATGCACCGTTTGCGTGTGTGTGTGTGTGTGTGTGTGTGTGTGTGTGTGTGTGTGTGTGTCTGTGTGTGTCTGTGCGTGCGTGTGCGTGCGTGTGTGTGTAGGCCTATAACATGCTATTTTATGTTGAAATGCGACGTAATCCAGTGTTCACGAAACGTACACTGTCAACGTATGCTTTTGGTGACTGGGTTGGCTCTCAGATATACGTGTTTCTAACAAGATGATATCATTAAAAGTTACATAAAGTAACGGTTTAATAACACAAACGCAGGAAACACGTCAGCTTCTAGTTTAGTGAAAGCAGCGTCCCTAACAACCTGACGTCGTTGAAACATGCGAGCGAGCCGATAAAATCTTCCTAATAACTATAAAACTAAAGATCAGACACAATCACTGACTGGAGATTATGCAAGTAAAAGGTATATTTCTCGCTAGAAATGTTATTAGAAACACGTTTAACGGGGAATCGGTCCTAAAATATTGCATTTCCCATTCAGATAATAAAGATTAATAAAGATCATACACATTCACTGACTGAAGATTATGTCAGGAAAATTTACATTTCTAGCTAGAAATGTCTTTAGAAACGCGTTTAATGGTGTATCTGTCCTAAAATATTGCATTTCCCATTCAGATAATAAAGATTAATATAGGCTACGTAACAATTTCACCAAATGCTAGGAGAAATTGGTGCTATTCCCCCATTAATTTCGAATGGAGAAGAAAACGTTTTCGGGGTCAGGCTTTGCTCCAAGGCAGAGGGGAATGTAAAATGAAAAAATATATATATTGTGGCGACCACGGCGTGGACGCCGTGTTCCGGAGGCGCGGGGGATTCTGGGAATTGGGGTTGTCAGTTGACAAAAGGGGCTTTTGTTAACTTGTTTTGTTGTTAGGATTAAGTGGGTTTAATGGGTTCGGGATGTTATGTGGTTGTGTGTTGTTCTATTAACATGTTCATTGTTCGTGTGTTCATTGTTGTCGACACCGTCACCGAGAGTGACGTGACCATCGTTTCGTGCATGTGTTCCGTGTTGAAGTCTCGTTCAATAAAAACCAACTCTCGTTGTCGAGCGTTCAATAAAAACCAACTCTCGTTGTCGAGCGTGTCCCCCCCCTCAACAAACGTGTCCCCCCCTCCCCTCGACAAACGTGTTCCCCCCCCCTGCAAACGTGTCCCTCCCCCCTCAACAAACGTGTCTCCCCCCCCCCCCCCCCCCCCCCCCCCCTCAACTAACGTGTTCCCCCCCCCCCTCAACAAACGTGTCTCCCCCCCCCCCCCCCCCTCCCCGGTCAACAACAGTCTACCTCCCCCCCCCCCCTCAACAATCGTGTCCACAATTTGCCGCAAAACCCGTGAAACCCAAACCCCGAAACCCGCCTCCACTGCGGCACGCGTGGATACTGTAGGTATAACACACTATTTTACGTTGAAATGCTACGTATCCAGTGTTCATGGAAACGTACACCGTCAACGTTTTTTCTTGGCGACTGGGTTGGTCTTTTCGCATGAAAGATACATTTTCATCTTGATTTAACATAGGTTTGTAATAGATTAGTTCAGGAAAACCTTTGCATAACCAAAATCATATGATGAGAAAACCTTGTTTAAGAGATCTTCAGTTAACAGGGCTCAACTGCATGGTGAAAATTAGGTGGTCTGTTAGACCACCTCATCTCATAGCCACCTGTCAGTGGCTATGAGAGATAGCTGTGTTACCGTCCGGAGGTGCAGAAAGAGCTGCCAGCTAATCTGCAGCAACAGTCCGTAATCTGTAATCTTCATAGAACACTCATACAATCTGCACTGCTGGGATTAACGTATAGTGCCAAAACAGCAACATGCCCCAGAGAGTGCACACAGCTTCAGACACCCGCACACCAGCACACGCACACACACGCACGCACGCAGACTGGCAGGCAGGCAGGGTGGCAGGCAGGCAGGCAGGCAGGCAGGCAGGCAGGCAGGCAGGCAGGCAGGCAGGCAGGCAGGCAGGCAGGCAGGCTATCGGTTGTGTTCTACACGTACAATTTACCTGCAAATATCCACAGTGTTTTGTGATTGGCCAGAATGAAAAGCTTTTTTCATATTCATCCAGCCATTCCTGATGGCTTTATACCAACGTAATGCCACTCCTTCTGGAGCATCAAGCCTGTGTCTAAAGAATGTCTACACAGCCAATGTGGAAAATTAAATGGTGGTTGTAATAAACAGAAGCATTGTTCCCTCTCTCTCTCTCTCTCTCTCTCTCTCTCTCTCTCTCTCTCTCTCTCTCTCTCTCTCTCTCTCTCTCTGCCTGTAGCTTAGCTTCAGGGATCCTCATGTTCCAGATGGGATGTTGATTAGCTCAACGCTCTCCTCCACCACCCGGTTGCCCTTCTAAACCGCCATACCTGCTGCCTTTCCCTTCCAATTCCCCTCCCTGTGTCAAATTCAACTTCGCCTCCATCTCTCGCTCTCCCTCCTGTGTGTGTGTGTGTGTGTGTGTGTGTGTGTGTGTGTGTGGGGACTCTGTCCCTCACTCTGAAGCGGGTTTTTCTTCTTCTTGTACTTTCTCAGGTGCTCACACTCCCAATGATGTTTCACTAGAAACAGAAGCACTTCAAGAAAGGGACATTTGCAAGTAAGACAAAAATCACACATGTGTGGGTCCACACACACGCATGCACACACGCACACTAGGGCTGGGTTAAACGATTATTTTTTAAACGATTAATCTACCGATTATTTTTTCGATGCATTGATTAATCTAACGATTATTTTTTTCAGTCCGATTCGATTCGATAATCGATTATCTCCCCATTAATTGACTAATAGCAATTTATACATGTTGATTTACATGTCTGAATGAAAAAAATATGAATTCCTTAACATTTCAAAACATGTTTATTACCTTTAAATTCCAAAATAAAAGTGCAAAGTAATGCATTCTTAGAATTCTACGGTGCTTGGTCATCTGCAGCTGCTACCGGGTGGCGCCTCTTCAGGTGCTGGTGAATTGCCGTGGTGCTAGAATGGAAAGTCATCTCCATTTTGCAAAGACGACATATCACGGAATCGTTTCCTTTTACATTAAAGAATTCCCATACTTTAGAGGAACAAGTGTGTGGCGCCTTGAGGTGCGGCCACACCAGACGCGTATTTCGCGTACTTCGCGTATGAAATCGCCATTTTTTCCATAGGGAACCATTGGTTTACGCGCGTATTACGCGTATTACGCGTAATATGCGTATAAGCAACATTGTACGCGCGTATTGCGCGTATGAGGCGCGTATATTTACGCGCTATACGAGCGTAAAGTGCGTATATCGCGTATATCGCGTACATTTCAAGAGTTAAAAAAATTGAACTTTTTACGCTCATACGCATGACGATTAGCCGTATTGCCCAATCAGCGTTGAGCTTGACCCGACGTCACTGGCAGAGAGTAGTGAGCTTGGACAGAAGCATACGGCCGACATCTTTCTTTATTCTGTGTGGAAATAGTAACATAGTTACGCCATTAAATGCTTTTATGGAAACATTTCTAGCGAGAAATGTGCATTTTACTTTCATAATGTTCGCTCGGTGAATGTGAAGGATGTTTGGTTTGATAGTTATGACGAAGAGGGAACGCTCCGTTCACTTGCATGGACAGAGTCTCTGGTTACTAAGCAACCTCAAGATCTTGGCGGACTATTTCTCTGCTGATCAACACTACAGACACTACACGAACAGAAATGGAGGTGGATCAAAATATCATCGTTGCCGTGTGCGGCCGTCCTGTCCTGTACGACACCACGATGGTGTCGTACAGGGACAGGAATAAAACAGAGAGGGCGTGGGTCGACGTGGCAGAGGATATTGGCGTTCCTGGTAAGATCGGTGAATAATGTGTGTGTGTATTTTGCTTGGCTTCAGCTATCGGTTGTGTTCTACTATGAAAAAAGTTAGCGCCGGTTAGCGGTAGCACCAGTTAGCAGTAATATTAAGTGATACTACTACAACAGACTGTCCCGCTTGTCAGGTTACACAACTTAATATGTATATATGTTCTTGTCAGTGGACGTATGTCGCAGGAGGTGGAAGTCACTCAGGGACAGGTATAGCGCATATTGCGCGTATGCGACCATTTTTGACACAAAATGGTCAAGCAACATTATACGCGCGTATCTCGCGTAAAAAGTACGCGAGATACGCGTCTGGTGTGGCCGCACCTTTGCACTTATGAAAGTCTGAGGAGCCACTCGCGTTGCTACTACGCTCCGGCGCCGCCCATCTTTGTTTTGGGTTTTTCGAATCGACGCGCATTTTTCGCGTCGACGTAATTTATGCGTCGACGTCATCGATAACGTTGACGCGTCGTCCCAGCCCTAACGCACACGTAGGCACACACACACATACGCACACACACACACACTTACAACCATCACCCTTGAGTAACAGAACATTAACACTTAAATTAATTCAGAGCCTCACATAGTAATTTTCATTGATCACCAATTGAAGATCACCAATCACGCATAAACACACAAACACACAAACACACACACACACACACACACACACACACACACACACACACACACACACACACACACACACACACATAGGTACACAGACACACACACACACACACACACACACACAGATATACGTAGACATAAACAGAGGGAAGATTTGGGCATTGCGCAGGGCCTCGGTGGGATATTACGTGCTCTTTGTAACATTTGCTGCTATGTGGAGGAAGCGATGAAAAATCTGCATTAAACAAAGAATCCTAAATTAAATTTTAATTTGTGTTTTAAGCACCTAGACACTTTATTTGGACACCTACTGTAGGGCTAGCAGAGCCTAGGTGGATGCCGCGCTTCAGTGTTGGTCTTATTCGTCCAACACAATGGATAGTGAATGCTATGGAGTTAGAATCATGCCAAAACCCTGCACACACGCAAAACGTGTTTTGCTCACGCATAACGATTCACACGCACACAAAACGTGTTTTACTCACGCACAATGATTCACACACACACTCAGTGTGGTTTGCAAATACAAAACATCATTCACAAACTAATGCATTTTGCTTCAGAAACAAATACAGTATGTTTTACACGAAGTACAAAAAAAAATCCTTCAAGTACACAAAACAATTCTACAAGTACGGAACACGAAAGCTGCGCGTGGATTGGAATGCATTTGCGCACGGATCGGAATGCATTTGCGCACGGATCAGCAAGGCGGAAAATTAGTGCCAAAAGTCACGTGACAAATAAATGTCCTCTGATTCACACTACACAACAGCAGGTAGCGCTGTTGAGTAAGTTTAAGGCCGCCAGGACGATCTTTTTTTCTCCCCAAAATCTTTATTTGATGCCGGCCAACCGTGTGTGGATTCTATGGAAAGCCAAGAAGGCTAACTGGCCCTAGAATGGCGCGGTAAAAGTGCTAAACCGCACGGAAACCGTACGGAATCCGTGCGGTTTGGCAGGAACAACGCCACCTGTTGTTGTGTAGTGTGAATCACAGGACATTTGTTTGTCACGTGACTTTTGGCACTAATTTCCCGCCTTGCTGATCCGTGCGCAAATGCATTCCGATCCACGCGCAGCTTTCGTGTTCCGTACTTAATAATAATAATAATAATAATAGTAGAATTGTTTTGTGTACTTGAAGGATTTTCTTTTGTACTTTGTGTAAAACATACTGTATTTGTTTCTGAAGCAAAATGCATTAGTTTGTGAATGATGTTTTGTATTTGCAAACCACACTGAGCGTGTGTATGAATCATTGTGCGTGAGTAAAACACGTTTTGTGTGCGTGTGAATCGTTATGCGTGAGCAAAACACGTTTTGCATGTATGCAGGGTTTTGGCATGATTCTAACTCCATAGAATGCATGCTCCCTTGGAGGACGGCAGCGCAGAGTCAAGCACGCTATGTTTTATTCTGGTGAGTGCTTGTTGGCGCTTCAGTTGATGGGGAGGGAGGGAGGGGGTGGTTGGGGTGGGGGATGGCCGGGGGTTGTTGGGGTGGGGTGGGTTGCGGGGGATGGGGGTTGGTTAGGAATCCCTGTGCAACGGGGCTCCTTTCACTTGAGCATAAAAGAGGCAGGAAGGTAGGAGAGAAAGTTAGGAAGAGGATTAGACGCTCCCCAGAGAGGGTCTCATCTCACCCCCCCAGTCACTCCTGCACTTTCTCTCTTCCTCCCTCTTTCAATCTTTCTTCTCTCACACTCTCTTTCTCTCTCTCTCTCTCTCTCTACTCTCTCTCTCTCTCTTTCTCTATCACTCCCCCCCCCCTCTCCTCTCTCTCCCCTTGCTCTCTCTGTCGGTGCTCATTTATGTTATGGCTTCCCGCTAATGAATTAGCTTGCCTTTTTTATGTGCTAGCTCATTCCTCTCTCTCTCTCTCTCTCTCTCTCTCTCTCTCTCTCTCTCTCTCTATTCCTCACTATTTCTCTCTTGGTCTCTGCGCACCCCTCTGTGACCCTGTGTGTTTCCAAAGATTAACCACAATTAGATATTCCCCAGCTGTCCGGGAGGTACCACCTGATAGGCCGGCCCGAGAAACGCTAAATGGGCTTTTCCGCTGCAGAGCAATGCATGCAGTCTCCCTCCCGACATTTTGGAAATGAGTTGGTCTGAAAGACTTGTAGGTGGGAGACAAGAGGCATGAAGGGTGGTCCTGGGGACATCAGCTGAGGTGTTTGCGAAATAGGGTGTGTGAGTGGTGTGGTGGGTTGGGTTGGGCTAGGATAGGAAGGGTTGTCTCTAGACTTTAAAGCAAATAACTTTCACTGGGAACAGGAATGAACCCAACTACCTCACATTTCCTGGATGGGTTCAGATCCGGCTGGCTGGGCCAATAAGAGTGGTCTGGGAAACCACATTCTGCTGATATACATTGTCTATTGCTCATACACGCACACACACACACACACTAGAGGAAACACACATTGAAGGAAAAAACACTTTAGAAAGAGACTCATTTCCAAGAGAGCTATATTGAAAGCGGCTGCAGTATGCAGGATTTCTATAAAAAGCTTTATCCTTAATCCAAGCATGCACAAGTTTCAAATCTGTATTAACCTGGACTTTGTAAAGCTGTTCAGTGATAGTGGTTTTAGAGGAGCAGATGTTAAAAAAATACATTTCGAAAAGGATTGGGGTTTGTGTTTGCGTGTGCGTGTGTGTGTGTGTGTGTGTTGGAGGAAGGTCATTAACTGAAGTACCTCAGTGTCAATGGCACAGCGGAGGCCTGAGTGCCCCATACGGTCATTTCTCCCACAGGCTAAGTGGACACCACCTATAATCACTGTCTTTCGTCTACAATTTTTTTGTCCACTGGGACCGAAAAAACTATTGCAACCTGTGACATAGTGGGGTGAATAATCAAAACCTATATTATATTTAATATGTTCTTCCTGAAGGTGACGATGAATCTGAATGAATCCTCTAGTTGTTTTGCATTTTATAACAGTTATGTTTAATTCAAGGTATACACAAATGAAAACAGGCTCTTACATGCCCAAAGGATTTCCACCAATCAGATTAGTTTTGTGTCTTCCGGATATTTAGCGCAAAATATTTAACGCCCAATTTAATAAAATACTGCTATAATAGCAGGCCTGTCACACCAGTTACTCAAAGTAACTCAAGTGCCCATGTGTCAAGCGCGAACGCATGCACCACAAGCAAGCACATGCGCACAAACATACACGGAAACGCACACACACTAAACACACACACAAACACGCAGACACACTGCACGTCGACGCAAAGGCAGTGACACATACACGCCGCGCACACACACGCCCGCACGCGCGCGCACACACACACACACACACACACACACACACACACACACACACACACACACGCACAAGTAAGACGTTTAAAGGAGACACATTATGGTGTTTTCCTAACAAGTAAACATAGTATTTGAATTCCCGAAAACTTTTTTTTGAAGCTGTTTGCTGAAAATAGCTTAGGAAAAAATATATCGTCTACCGCTATTCTTCGTTTGCAACCACGTGATCAAAATGACGTAAAAAGTGCTTACGTCACAACGGCGGCCATCTTGGTAGGAAAACACAAGCGATCAAAATTGGCTTAAGCAGCGGGCTGGACGGATCACTGCATCCAAGCTGAAGGCGGCTTGTCGAACCAAACTTCACAAGCCGTCTTCTTCTCTCATTAATTCGATTTGCTACCCGGAAGCAAATACATTTTCCAATGCAGCAACATCTTGGGGCCAATGAAGCACAAGCAAGGGCTTGTTATGCCGAAGAAATTAATAAAACGCATGAAGATTTCTCGGTCCTTTCATGGAGGCTCCCCAGATGGCATAGTCTACTGTAAGTGCTGCGGTCCAGGGGTCTGCGAAATCAAGTGCCCTTATAGGTTTCGAGACGTTGACCCTGAAACCGCGCAGGAGTCAAAGATTTCTGCCTATTGAAAAATTGAACTATCATCAGACTTCCGGAAATCATGCCTACTATTTCCAAGACCAAGCCCAGATATTAATATGTGGCCTGGATTACTGCGACTTTGTGGTCTGGACCACAAAGGGAATATTGAAAGGATCCTGCCTGACGCTCAGTTTTGGGCATCGACAATTCAGAGTGCTGAGGCATTTTTTAAGGTGGCAGTATTCCCAGAACTTGCTGTACATTGGTATTCCCGACCTACAGTTTCTGAAGTGATTACCACAAATACGAGTGTTGGCGAGATTTATTTGTGCCATGTCGCCCCAGTAGATGTTCGAAATCCAAGTGCGGCGTCGCTCCTCGGTCAACTCACGCGTCCGCTCACCTTGAGTTGTGACTTGAGTCACTTATGGAATCCTAAAAAAAATGCAATTCCCAATCTCCCGTATGAAATTATTCGCACAACCGTGCACAGCACAACTGGTAGGCATTATTACAAAATAATGTAATAGCGTAAGAATTAGGGCTGGGACGACGCGTCGACGTAATCGACGACGTCGACGCATAAATTACGTTGACGCGAAAAATGCGCGTCGATTAAAAAAAAAAAAAAAAAAAAAGAAAAGATGGGCGGCGCCGGAGCGTAGTTGCAACGCGAGTGGCTCCTCAGACTTTCATAAGTGCAAGGCGCCACGCACTCGTTCCTCTAAAGTATGGGAATTCTTTAATGTGAAATGAAACGATTCCGTGATATGTCGTCTTTGCAAAATGGAGATGACTTTCCATTCTAGCACCACGGCAATTCACCAGCACCTGAAGAGGCGTCACCCGGTAGCAGCTGCAGATGACTGAGCACCGTAGAATTCTAAGAATGCATTACTTTGCACTTTTATTTTGGAATTTAAAGGCAATAAACATGTATTGAAATGTTAAGGAATTCAGATATGTAAATCAACATGTATAAATTGCTATTAGTCAATTAATAGGGAGATAATCGAGAATCGAATCGAATCGAAATCGAATCGGACTGAAAAAATGAATCGTTAGATGAATCGATGCATCGAAAAAATAATCGCTAGATTAATCGTTTAAAAAATAATCGTTTATCCCAGCCCTAGTAAGAATTGAGGTTAGATACGTGCTTTGCGATTGAATTAGGGATGCAAATTATCGAGTAATTCATTAATCGATAGTTGTTTCATCTTATCGATCGATGATCGATTAATTGATAAGCGGCAATTCTTCTGAGAAGCTGAATTTCCTTCTGACTGTGACACATTAAGGTGGTCATTCAACGAAGTCGTTTAGTTGTTGTACTTTAAAATACTTCCACATATTGTGCATTTGGCGTCTTTGTCGTCATTAACCAACTTAAAGTGTCTCCATACTGCACTCCGTTTTGCCCTCTTCATCGTGTCAGTGTCCCGCTTTTCGTTTGTCTTGTCCTGCTTTGCTTGTGTTCCCGCTTGTGTTCCCGCGTGTGTCAAGTACGTCTGGCGTCAAGCGCGCCCTCACGTGGACGGGTGGGGAATTACGGGTTAAAAACGCGATTAATTGCAAGTAATTTATTTTAATCGAGTAATCTCTTATCGACCATTAATCGATAATCGATTAATTGTTTGCATCCCTAGATTGAATGAAATCCACTCTAATGTGACTGAAACGAGTGTAGCGGGCGCAATGTTGTGATTGCTTTCCTACCAAGAAGTCAGACTTCCGGTTTGGTTACGAATTTTAATTAGCTGTGACGTCAGTTGCAAACGAAGAATTCCCCTCTGTTTCAGTCCTTTCAGAATGCGCTTTTTCTGGTGTCTGTAGCATTGATGCAAATGAGCTGCTGCCCATTGACCAATGAGCTGTCAGACTGAACCACAGCATGGAGGAGAAGGGATTGTTGCCGTTTGCTGACTCCTGGAGCTCTATATCTATATCAGGGATGGGCAACTTTCATGATAAAGAGGGCCACATTTTTCATCATAACCATCGGAGGGCCACATGACTGCACACTTCAACTAAACGTGAGCTGAGAGAAGCTACACAATTTTGAATTTGGTAGATATGATTTCCTGTATTCTGGTGCATTTTGGGGATGGCCACTACCTAAAAAATCATCCAGAATCATAACCTATGTACGGTATGTTAATTGAACCAACATACATTCATTTCATGTTTTCCATGCTCAAACAGCCACATGAATGGTCAGTATTTTTATCAGTGCAAAGGGCTCACATACATCATCATTCAATGAAGTCAAAAAACTGAAAAACAGTGGCCCAACATTAAGTGCAACAACTCAATGAACTCAAACCCAACAAGCAGTTGTAGTAGCGACTTAAGTGGATATCTTTAATGACTGATATCGCTTCTAAGCAAACTAGACGCATGGGTTTGCCTTCGAATTCTATGAATTCTTCTCATCTTTCTTGACCGAGTTTTCTGTAACAATCAATTATTATTCTTCTTTTTTCTTTTTTTTTTTTTTTTATTATGTGCGGGCCTGACTGAGTGAGGACGCGGGCCGCACGCATGCTGCCCGCGGGCCGCCAGTTGCCCATCCCTGATCTATATAATATAATATAACATAATAATAATATTATGTACGGGTAAAAGCATAGCTTTTATGTAAAAGCTATGAGCGCCTCGGATGATATTATGAATAATAAAGAATAAAGATGTGTCTGATATCTCTGGTACTTCCACAAGTATTGGGGGATATCTCGGCCATGGTTGAGAAGAATTGGGGGGAAGGAACTTTGGCATTGACTCTCTGAAGTCCATGAACCGCGACATGGAGAAGAAAAGGATTCTACTCCGGGAGCTGAGCTGCCGGACTGCCTCTGAGCTCCCCGCGCCGGAGCTGCTGGCCGCCGTCGAAGCCGTCCGGCCGCAGTCCGGCAGCTCCGGCGGTGTACTCCGCTGAACTGGCGCCGAAGCTAGGTGGCACCTCCAGCGGACTAGCAGCTCCGGCGGACGAGCAGCTCCGGCTGGGGTAGCTCGGCGGCAGTCCGGCAGCTCAGCTCCGGGAGTACAATACCTTTCTACTCCATGTCTCCTCCTCCCGACTTCCCTTCGGCGACAGCTCCGGCGGGGGGTGAGCTCGGCGCCAGAGAAAGGGATTGTACTCCTGGAGCTTAGCTGCAGGGCTAGCGCAGAGTTCCCCCCGCCGGAGCTGCTCGTCCGCTGGTCCACAAAATCTTGGCGATGCTCTGATTGGAGGGGAGTGGGGAAGTGGGAGGTAATATTCAAATGTGCCCACTTCCTACGTAGTAGGAGGCGCCGAAACTGACTCGCTCGTTTGGTAGCTGGAGGCGGGCTGCTTCGAGAAATGCGTATCTCTCTCAAAAAATCACCATCTACCCAGAACAACACCCCAAATCCCAGGAAAAGTGCTGTTTTCATAATATGTCCCCTTTAACGGCCCATCGGCAGATGCTTAGGTAAGAACACACACGCAAGCACGCACAAACATACACGGAAAGGCACACACATGCGCACACACACACAAGGCCGCACACTAGGGGTGTGAATCTTTGGCTTCAGACGATTCGATTCGATTAACGATTCAGTAGTTGGCGATTCGATTCAAGGACAATTTTTTTTTTTTGGAACGATTCGATTAGATTCGATTCTGTAAACCACAATTCGATTCAGTAACTTTGAACCAAAATTCTATATCCGTGAAATAAACATGCAATAATGTGACACCCTGTCATGGGTAGATGTGTTGGAGCGTCTTGAACTAGGTGGAAAATCACTCAGGAGCCGACGAGAAGTTTGGAAAAAGATGGGATCTTTTATTTTCCCAATTCAAGGCCTATAAGGCAATAAAAATAAAACGAAAATCAACAAAAAGAAAAATACTTTTCACTAAACAAACTGAATGGGCTTGAGAGTCACAAAAACATCAATTCGAACTTAAGCATACTGGATCTTTATATTATTGCTAGATTTTGGCGTAGCCAAAATATACAAAAACTGCAATAAACATAATTACAAAAACTCGGGGTCACTTCCGGTTAACCCGGAAGTTATGACGTTAATTTAAACCCTGTTGACGCGGCACACATTCCCTAATACAAAGTCTAGACGAGACGCTGATAAGACGAACATTTACGCTGTGTTAACATGTAACTTTTAAACTAAATGAACAAACCTGGAATTTGACAACGACATACTTGTTTGAATGGTTATTGCAACAGAACAGGTGACGTTAATGGTAAATGGTATTAAACAGAACGTTGTAATGATGGTACTTGCAAGATTGTATTAAACTGCCGTAGCGCGCATGATAAATGACATGGTTGATAAATGATTTTAAAACAGTAGGAAGGTAACGGAATACATAGTCAAACAAGACAAACACACACAGGCAACATTGACGGAAGCTATGCGCCCCGTCACACACCCCTTGTCAATTTTACCATTATTCTTTGCGAAGCCAAAATGCTTCAATATCATCCGACTGCAGACACAAATGGGCGTTCCCGTGTCGTGGGCGTTCTCGTTCAGGCAGACTAAAACGCCCCCCCCCCCCCCCCACGCAGGCTGGAACGCCCCGTTCTTCTTCGTCGATCTAGTAGTATGGGCAGCATAGAACTGACGTTAGCGCCCCCTTCTTCTTCGATCTCGTAATACGGGTACGTTAGCCAGCTAGGCCTACAGAATGTTAGCTTACATTTATGTGTCGGATCTCGGCCCACACTTTGCATCAAACTTGATGCAACACGATCATTACAGGGAGGCTCCGTGATCTCATGTTCATTATCTTCTGGGTTAGTATAGGTAGGGTATTACCGTATTAGGTCTAAGTGAGATGTTTGATATAGTTGTTTAAGAATATGCCCAAATTAAATAATGAATAGATTAAAATAACACTTGGGACATTATGCAGTTCAAATCCAGTTACCAGACACTATGAAGGCTCAAACAGTAGGCCATTTGACTCCAAGTGTTCACTTACTTTTCCCACTGAATGTTTTCAATAAAGACAAAATACAGTAATTGCTCTGTAACAATTAACCTTACAACATACATCGTAGGCACAAATGTATGTTATACATCGTATAGCAAAAAGAAAGGAGTAATAAAATACCAGCATTTCTGGGCAGATACATTTACTACAGTAGTATGTACATTTACAAATGGAAGGGATTGCAAAAAAAAACGTCCCAAATAAAATGAAAAAGGAGTAATAAAAGAACATTATGCTAGGCAGACATCTTTTATGACAAACCTGCCATATGCAACGTTCCTCAGTACCAGGGGTGCGCTTGGCCAATTCTTTTTTGAGAAGCCTTTGAGGCGTAGCGCAAGGCCACTGCCACAGCCTGCATTGTTGTAAATCTTTCTAACCGTTATGTATATGAGATTGTCTTTATTAAGCTTAATGTCCCCTGCCAAACTGTCATTTATATATATGGAAGGATGGAGAGGCTTGATTAGTTCTCGGAATGTGTTTGAAACCCTGTTGAACACGCCAAGCATCGCCATGTCCAGTCTCAGCGTCTCTTGTACAATTTGCTGAAGGACTTCGGGTGGTAAGAATGGCCTGTCCTCTGTTGTGCCAGATTGGAGCGTGTGGCTGAGATGGGGAGATGCAGAGGGTGAGCTTGGTGTGCCAGCTAGTCCTGCAGGGCTAGAGAGAGCGAGAGCCGAAAAAGAGTGAAGGAGAGCGAGAGCGAGAGAGAGGGAGAGAAACAGGGATTATAATCAACCTTCAATTCAATCACACAAGCCCAGACCAACACTACCCACACCATTAAACAAAAAGGCAGTCACTGATCGATCAAAAGTCTGAGAAAGAGCAAGAGAGAATATATGTAAATAGAAAAGTATGGACATAGTATGTAATACCTTTCACTGCTTAGTGATTGGAAGGTGTGACTGAGATGGGGAGATGGAGAGGGTGAGAAGGAGCCAGCTAGTTCTGCAGGGCTAGAGACAGAGAGACAAGTGTATTGGCTACGATCTTCGTGAGCACCAAAAATAAGTAAATAGCAACATGGACACAGTATATAAACCTTTTAAGTATAAAGGTCTCCAACAGCTGTCCAACCACCACCTCCTTATAGAGAGCATGTCCCCCTGAAAAGTAAAGTTATGCTTTAAATGACTTCATAGCCTAATACAAATCCATGTTACAGTACTGTTTAGCAGTGTACTATGGTAGTGTAAATTATTGTGAAGATGTAGCCATCTCCTCCCGTAAGTGCAGTACCTGAAGACAAAGTAATGTGTATGACCTATGATGCATGTTAATTGTAGCCTCCAGTAAGGATGACTAAATTATTAAAAGCCTTATATTTCATGCTACACATCTGATTGAGATTTGAAAGAACTCACCTCACTGAAATCATATTGCTTTTGAGGGTAGAATACATTGCGTACTGAAATTAACATACAAGTTAGTTGTTTTACAAACTAGTCATCAGTCATCATTTCTGAAAATAATGCATCTCACCAGCAGCATAAACACCCCACAGCTGTTGCTCTGATACTGGTGAGGTGCGTCCTGTGGTGGTAAAAGGGGAATGTGATTTGTCAATGATTCTTATTCGTATATAATGCCTATAAACTATAAAGTGATATCCACCCTCATTTTGTAGCTACATACAAAAAGTGCACAATGCACTTTCAACAAGCATTTAGCAGCAACCAGGGCCCATCAGCGTCACATAGGAACACTTCATTAAATCATAATAAACAATCTAGAGGCCTGCCTGTCTACCAGTGAATGCTACTCTACGAGATGCAATGAATCGTGCGCCAGCCACACGTTTTACCTCGTCAGCCAAGTAAAGTCCCTTCCATGGTCCATTGGACAAAGCATGTGCCAGGGTACTGAAAAGGTTTGGAAGACGTGTAAGTTGCAATTCATATGCATCATCATCAACACGCATTCAGTACACACTACGCTTCGATTTCACCCAAGGGTGAATTAAAAGTACTTATTCTACTTCATTTAAGAATGCTCGATTCTGATTGGCTGGGAGGGGTGCATTAATCCGGCATATTGCCCGCTGATTTGTCGGTTCTACTTGCTGCTATACTGAGCACAGTAGATCAATACGCCGCTTGTATCGTTTTCTATCACATACATTTCAAACATGAGGTCCGTTGTAAAAATAAACCAAGGAGTGCATGTTTGATCGATCGTCATTAAAGCTGACTTGATACGAATGTAACAACTACGTTGTTAAACTAGTGATCAGTTGCAACCTTGTGTGGTTGCTATAGAAACGCGTTACCTACAGCTGAGCTAACGTTATTCACCGTAGTTCTAAAGGGAACTACTTTTCGAGGGAGATGAACTTAAACAGAGCATACATTTAATAAGCATGCAATACGAATAAGAAAAAGGCTAATTATTAAAGTATTTGAATTGTTTTATTATGTTGGCCGGCGCGAAGTAGAATAAACGGAATAATCACCTCAAGGCAGGGCAATAAACAGTTTGATATGCCCGGCTCGCGGAAGGTTACCGTCCGCGAGCCGGGCATATCAAACTGTTTATTGACCGGCCTCTCGGTGATTATTCCTTACATACTTCACAGCCAATGTTGTCAAATAAACAATATCATACTTACTGACATAATCTCTCATCATAACCCTTTCGTTTTTCTGGAAAGTTACTACGAGGTAAAACCGCCAAAAAAGGAAGGGTAGCATACCCAGCATGCCTTGCGAAACTCACTCACCTCTTCTTGATTGATCGATGAAACGCGACAGGAACGCCTGATGGGCGTTTTTGTGTCATGACGGGAACGCCCGATGGGCGTTTTTGTGTCATGACGGGAACGCCCAAGTCTGCAGCTGGACCCTTCTCAAATGCTTCCACACTTTGGATTTCAAGTTTGCTGGTGCATTAACAATCTCGCTGCCGCTCTCTGCCATGTTTGAAATGCACCAGTAGAGGGTGAGGGAGAAAGTCCCTCGTGGGACTTCCTTGCAAGCTGACTAGCTGATGACAGAGTTACGGATTACCGAGCTGCACTTCACAAAATAAACGTGTAAACTAATTCTTAAAACATTAATCATAATAGATTCATACGATTTAAAGCATTTATATCGATTATTGGTGAAGCCAAAGCGATTCATTCTATTTATTTATTTTAGCCGATCGATTTAGTTGAATCGGTAGGACTGACAATCGATTCATCGATGCATTGCATGAATCGTTACACCCCTACCGCATACACACCGCACGTCAACACAAAGGCCAGCGACACATACACGGAAGCGCGCACAAACACACGCACACACACATACACACGCACACACGCTCACACTCACAGGTAAGAATTTTAACAGCTCCGCCATCGGCTCTCGCCGAGGTAAGACGTCATGTTTTTAAACACGTCGACAAACTCTGCCAGGTAACACGTTCTGTCTATAGACATACAGACAGAAATTGCGATAAAATTAGACAATTTTTCAACAGCGGGTCGTTCATTTTGTCACATAAAAACTGTTCAATTCAAACATCGCACCGACCGGCATATCAACACAGAAGTCATTTAATTCTTAAAGAGACGGTGTCCCTCTAACACAGAACGAAAACATGTAAATAACACAGTATGGTGAATTATGTCTATAGAGTCCACCACAAGATTGCACTTTGTTGCTCAAATGTAATATTACTTTTCCTCCTTGAGCCTCCCGAAATGTCTTGCGATATTGATATCCCCCCCTCCCCCCTGTGGACTGTTTTAGTTGTTTTATTTTTCTTATGTTTTGTGTGTATGCTATGTGTGACTGTAAGCTCCTGCTGCCTGTCTTGGCCAGGACACTGGAAGAGATGTTTGATCACAAAGATGATTATTATTTTTCAATTAACCAATAGTAGTTGCCTTGCATTTTAAAATGTCAATGCACTTTTCAGCCCTGAATAACAGTAAAAGCTATTTAATAATTGATTTGCATGCATAGTATACTACACTTTCCATTGAACAATTACCCCTGTTACCATAAATTGACAAATTTTATAATGTAATCAAATGCTCACACACTAGCTGCTTTCAGACACACGTGTTGTCCTGATATTCTCCTGATGGGCCGTATGTGTGAGCAACATATCCTGACATTTGTACTCTGAAAATGTGCTGAATAATACTACCCCCGTGGTAGTATTTTCTCTGTAGGAAATGTAAATTACCTTATATGTGAATTAGGGCTTTGACTCTGAACTTCGTGATTCGAATATAATTCGAATATCAAAAAAAAAATAAATAATCGAACGAATATTAGGCAGCCCTTAATATTCGAACCTGTTATGGGCAGGCCAAGAGGGAGAGACGTCGGAGAACCTGACGCAGTCTATTCATAATATTGTATTGACCACGGAAGTGGCAGTGAATGAAGTATTTAGACAGCGATTTATTAGAAACCAAATAAACCGTTGGAACACGCAAGACCGGTAACCATAGCAACGCCGGTAAACATTGCAACATGCAAAGCCCAATCCAGGGCTGAATCGGAATACTCATACTTATAGTATGCATTTTGTAGTACGCCACAAATATAGCGCGTCCGAATGCTCAGTTCGCATTGTGTAGTACAGAAAACGTTTCCGAATACGTACTACCGCCACAGTATACAACGGTAGGTCACTACGCTATCCCACAATGCAACCGGAGTCTGGTAACGAACGAAGAAGAGATGGCTGACCCGACACTACCAACAGCGGCTTAGAAAGACGTTGTAGAAAGCGGCGAAAAAAAGAGACATTAAAAAGAGTAAAAAAGTAAAGTAAGTAATTAAGTAAAAAGAGACATTTTCAATTTAATAGCAACGATGACAAGACGGAAAACAGGTATCTTATCTAGGTAATTTTGCCGGCATCTGAGGGGAGATCAAGGGGGGGAGATCATCTCCAAATATCCGGTGGAGTTTCGGTGTTGTTCGGAAACGTTCTACGCATAGCTGTACCGTACTACACTGTCAAGTGTAGTACGGTCAAGTAGTAGACACTGAACAGAAATGTGTACTAAGTATTTGGAATCAGGTCTTACTGAAGGCATTTAATGGTCAAAATATTATTAATAAATATTCGAATATATTCGAATATTAATATTAATAAACAAACGAACTTCGAACATGATTTTTGGGCAAAAGTCAAAGCCCTAATGTGAATGAGGAGTAGAAAGTCTGTATTTCTCACACCACTTCAGTGGGCGTGTTGATGACGGTTCTGCAGGTCATTGAGTGGCCCCCGAAATGATAATCAGCATTAAAATGTTGGCACTACTTTTAAGAGTCAGTTGTGGTAAACGAATGTTATACTTTGAAAATTATAGGCAAAATGTTATTATATTATGCGCTCAGAATTTGTTACATTATCGACTGGGGTTTCCACATTATTGCTATGGGTTTAATTACAACTAGAGGTTGAGTGCGCGCAACGCACGCGCGAAAACTCTTGTTAGGATAATTACTCGATGTAGGTTTAAGTCTATTAACCTGGTTCTACACAGATAATGCTCTCTCTCTATATGGCCATTATTCTTATGCGGCAAGGCGGGGGATTCTGAAATGAATATATGCTGTGTATGCTGTAAGATCTTTTTTTTTCTTTTGTGCTCTCGCTCTCTCTTTGCTTTTATCAGACTCTACAAAAAGCGAGAAGCGGGACAGACAAGCCGTTTCCTTTCTAAATTCTAATTCACCGATATGTATAGTCAAGCGAGTGCCACCGCACCGCACACGCTCTTGTGAATCCAGTCAGCACATTTGTAATGATTAAACATGTACCCTACCCGCTGCCAGAGTTTTGCAGCCTTTTTACAATATTCAAATGTTATTTAGTGGTTGTGGCGTAAGAGGATTTGACCCCTGTGACACATAAATACACGTAAGGACTATAGATAAAGCCTGACAGTGTCAGGGTGTGTGTGTTTCCCTGGTTTTCCCTCCTGTGTTGATTACTGTTCCCTCCCCTAATGTGTCTCAGCTGTTGCTCGTTGTGTTTGTTATTTAAGCCCTCGTCTTTCCTTTGTTCCTTGTGCTGTCATTGTGGTTTATTGTGGTTTGCTGTGGTTGTTGGTGGTGGCTAGTCCTGCGTGTTCCGTGTTCCCTGTCGTCTCCCGAGTTCCCTGTAGTCTCCCGAGTTCCGAGTTGTCTCCCGAGTTCCCTGATTCCTGTGCCTTAGCCTTTAGGCTTGAATAAAGTGCCGTTTCCTGAAATACCGTCTGCGTTTGGGTCCTACCTGCCTGCATGCACCCGCAGTTCCTTAACAGAATGACAGCACCACTATGGGACCCAGCGGACGCTCAATTTGACCGTAAGTTGGAGGATTTAGTAGCCAAAACAAGGAAGACAATGGAGCGCTGTAAGGGTTGGGGGTGCCACCCGGTTCCTCCTGGTACTCTAGCTTCCGCATTGACTCCGGTCCCCGAGCCCTGTCCGGTTCCTCACCCCACTCCTAGCCTTCCAGAGGGGGACCGGCCTCTTCGCCTGCTTGAGGTGGTCCGCCCTCCGCTCCTGCCTGAGGGGGCCCGCCCCCTGCTCCTTCCAGAGGGGGACCGGCCTCTGCTCCTGCCGGAGGGGGTCCGCCCTCCAGACCGTCCAGGGGAGGCACGCTCCCCGCTCCTGCCTGTGGGGGCCCTCCTCCACTCCTTCCCGAGGGGGGTTCCCCTTCAAGGCCTTCCACCGGAGGGGACCCGCCCTCTACCTGGCCTTCCACCAGAGGGGACCCGCCCTCTGCCTGGCCTTCCACCAGAGGGGACCCGCCCTCTACCCTGTCCGCCGGAGGGGGTCCGCCCTCCAGACCGTCCAGGGGAGGCACGCTCCCCGCTCCTGCCTGTGGGGGCCCTCCTCCACTCCTTCCCGAGGGGGGTTCCCCTTCAAGGCCTTCCACCGGAGGGGACCCGCCCTCTACCTGGCCTTCCACCAGAAGGGACCCGCCTTCTACCTGGCCTTCCACCAGAGGGGACCCGCCCTCTACCTGGCCTGCCTCCTGAGGGGACCCGCCCTCTACCTGGCCTGCCTCCTGAGGGGACCCGCCCTCTACCTGGCCTGCCTCCTGAGGGGACCCGCCCTCTACCTGGCCTGCCTCCTGAGGGGACCCGCCCTCTACCTGGCCTGCCTCCTGAGGGGACCCGCCCTCTACCTGGCCTTCCTCTTGAGGGGACCCGCCCTCTACCTCGCCTTCGCCGGCCTCCTGAAGGGTTCCGCCTTCACCGCTGCCGGCCTTCTGAGGGGGTTCTGCGCCACTGCAGGTCTCCTGAGGGACTGAGCCCTCATCGTCCTTGCCGCCGGCCTCCGGAAGGGTTCCGCCTCCACTCTGCCTCTGCTTGCCCCCCAGGCCGTCCGCCTGAGGCTCCCTGCCATGCCCTGGGGCAGTTTTCTGGCCGCCCGCTTGACGTCCCTCGGCTCTGCCCCAGTCCATTTATTTTTTTTTGATTCCCCCCTCCTGGCGCCCCTCCACCCACCCGTTTTGGGTTTGACTTTCTTTGTTTTTTTTGCTTGTCGTGGGTCGCCTGGGAGTCGACCCTTAAGGGGGGGGTACTGTCAGGGTGTGTGTGTTTCCCTGGTTTTCCCTCCTGTGTTGATTACTGTTCCCTCCCCTAATGTGTCTCAGCTGTTGCTCGTTGTGTTTGTTATTTAAGCCCTCGTCTTTCCTTTGTTCCTTGTGCTGTCATTGTGGTTTATTGTGGTTTGCTGTGGTTGTTGGTGGTGGCTAGTCCTGCGTGTTCCGTGTTCCCTGTCGTCTCCCGAGTTCCCTGTAGTCTCCCGAGTTCCGAGTTGTCTCCCGAGTTCCCTGATTCCTGTGCCTTAGCCTTTAGGCTTGAATAAAGTGCCGTTTCCTGAAATACCGTCTGCGTTTGGGTCCTACCTGCCTGCATGCACCCGCAGTTCCTTAACAGACAGCTCTCACTTAGCATCTGGCATTAAAGGGATGTACTGTAAGCTCCCAGTTAGTTAGCTTAGCTTTGTGAGGCAGATTTACATCAGTACTGAAGCATTAGTTTAAATACTGTAAGCGGAGCGTCATTTTGGTCACTATTTACAGGCGAAAAAATAAAGTACTCACAGACGTGCACACACCCACACACTGTTTACTTTGCATGTTTCAGCTGCCGATGGTATTTGAAGCCTATAACGGCTTACTGAAAGACTGCAGGTTGCGAGAGATTACTGAAGCTAAAGCCCAGAGACCTGAGATCTAATTCCTCCCAATATCCACATTGATGGTGTATCACACAGGAGGAGCTAGTTTACGAAAAAGAGACGCTGTGTGTGTGCAATGCATGTAGGCGTCCATGCGGGTACACGTATAACTGTATATGTAAGTATGTGTGTGTGTGTGTGTGTGTGTGTGTGTGTGTGTGTGTGTGTGTGTGTGTGCTTGTAGTATCTAGAGTGGGGGGCTAATCCAGCGGTAGCCTCCCCTCCCAGGGAGAATCGGGTCTTCAATCACCAGTTCCCACTCATTTGTTCCCCTTGATCGAGTTCCACCAAGGCCTCTTCTAGAATGACACACTTCACTGGTCCGCCAAGTGAACCCCCCCTCCAGAAATACACACACACACACACACGCACACGCACACGCACACACACACACGATAAGGACATATAGCTTCAGAGTAAATTATTTCTCTCTATAATGGTCTTCTCAGGCAAAGAACCCACAGTCAAACACACACACACACACACACACACACACACACACACACACACACACACACACACACACACACACACACACACACACACATACTCCCACCCACGAGTAATGAGTAGTCAATGTTGAGATAGGCTTTAATTAGCAGAATAAAAGAATGCTCTGAGTCTTTTCAGACTTCGCCTGCTCTCTGCTCACCCATACATTCTATGGGTAGATGCGGGTGATAAAGATTTTAAAGACGGGAGGTTGTTTCACAGACCCCGTCCCCCCCGGGCACCGGGGGCATGTTCATTGTAGCCCCACTCTTGGTTTGCGTGTGTGTGTGTGTGTGTGTGTGTCTGTGTGTGTGTGTGTGTGTGTGTGTGTGTGTGTGTGTGTGTGTGTGTGTGTGTGTGTGTGTGTGTGTCGGTGTGTGTGTCGGTGCATGCACTAAAATGCCATAAAGGCAGGATGTGTCTTGAAGATCTACGGTTTTGAAGTTGATAGAATATATACGATATATTACTCTTATACTTCAGGTACCACTGCATCCACTGTATGAGTAAATATAGGTGTACTAACTAACTACGTATAGTCTGTGCATATATAGCAGGGTGTGTGTGTGAGTGTGTGTTCAGGGGGGGTTCGTAGCAATGTTTTGTTATTCGTAGCAATGAAGTGTGTTTGTGTGTGCGTGTGCGCGCGCGCGTGTGTGTGTCTCTCTCGTAGACTTGTAGTTTGAGAGAGAGAGAGAGAGAGAGAGAGAGAGAGAGAGAGAGAGAGAGAGAGTCGGAAATGGGTTAGAGAGTATGTGAGTGTGTGTGTGCGACTTTGTGATTTTACCAAATGAGGCAAGATGAGAGAGTGAGAAGGCCAAAGAAAAAGAGAGGAGAGATGTAGACATTTAAAAGAAAGAGCAAGGAGAGTGAGAGGGGAGAATGAGATGAAAGGAGAGACAGACAGAGTCTGAGAGAGATCGCTACAGAGTGAGAAAGAGTGACAGAGAGAGAGAGAGATAGGATTTTAATTCAACAGCAAGAGTGAGGCGCGTGGGGGCAAGTGAGAGAGGGCAAGAGATAGTGTGTACGAGAGAAAGAGAGAGAACAAGAGAGAGTATGAAACAGATATACGTAGAGCGTGAATGGAAATTGAGAGCAGGGGGGGAGAGACACATAGATAAATATGGAAAGTAGCAAGCTTGCCTCCAGAGGGGCCGAAGCTGCAGTGCCCAAGGCTGTGCCACAGGTACCAAATACATCAGTCACACCCACAGCACACCTGCTACTGTACAGATGGTAGGTCCTGCGAGAACCACAGCCTCAGCAATGAAGAAAGATAGATGCTCACAGGAATAAAGGAAGGAAACGGAGGGAGATAGAGACAGAGATGCGGAGAGAGAGATATAGGGCGAAGGGAAGGTAGAAAGAAAGAGGGAAGGTAATAGATTATATTTTTCAGAGATATACTGTTTAAGATAGATAGTGATAGCGATAACATCATAGCAATATCTGTGCGTGCGTTTGCGTGTATTTTTGTGTGTGTATAACACGTGTGTGTGTGTGTGTGTGTGTGTGTGTGTGTGTGTGTGTGTGTGTGTGTGTGTGTGTGTGTGTGTGTGTGTGTGTGTGTGTGTGTGTGTGTGTGTGTGTGTGTGTGTGTGTGGTTTTATTATTCACTGGTCTCCATAGTCCAAGACAGACATCTCTGTGGAATGCCTCCATACACAGCAGCTCTCACATTCTCTCCCGATTCAATTCAGAAGAGCTTTATTGGCACCTCTGAATATAAACATTTGCCTTGTTGAAGCAGTTTAAAAATCAAACAACGGAAAAATGTATTATGAAAAGGTAAACACAACTCTTTCTCTACCTCTCTGTCTCTCTCTCTGATGGAGGACCAAACCGCCCTCCTCATCTTCATTATCGGGATCTTCAACTAACACGCAAAGCCTGCTCATGCTATACACATCTACAATTACCCTTTCCCCTCTTCCTACTGCCACCAACCGCAAAGTAGGACACAGGGACATTGCGTGTATTTTTGTCAGCGGAAATAAAGTGTGCATACATGTGTGCTGTAATAATGTAGATCTAATTGGATCTAATTTAGATCCAACTATCCCTCCTTACGCCCTGTGTTGCTTATTTTTGTCTCTGTCTCGTTAGCTTTCTCCTCAGTTGTTTTTTCTTTAAGAATGATCAGGTCTTATTTTTTCTTGTATTACGAAAGTGGTATCCATTTGTCCTCTCTTTGTCCCCCCCTTTGAAAAGCTTTTGATGTGTTGCAGCAAGTGGCAGGCAAATTACGTGTTTCAATGCAGACTACGATCTTACTTATGTTCGTAAGGTACTAGCCTAGGTAGTTATTTCACAGTCCCCCATGTGTTCCCCACCCTATCTATTCCTTGTGTTCTGGTCAAGTAGCCTGGCTATTGCCAGACCAAGCTCAATCGTAGATTGCACGTGTGTCTGGGGAAGCTGCTGCCATTTTATTCAGCACAAGAGGATTGATCAATGGGCCTGGTTCGAATGAATGTGTACGCTATTGGCTGCTTGCCGTTGCTTCCCTGTCGTCATTGTGTTAAACCAGCCAATAGCGCGCCAGGGGAAAAAGCCAGCTTGGTGATTGGCTCCCGCAAAAACGTATCGGAAGCAGAAAGAAATGTATTGCTCTTCTCCAGACCCTTCTGCAGGGAGAACTCAAATCGCCGGCAGAATGGGCGGGGCTACCCAGTCTACTGGTCAAGGGCACTGGCCTGCTAGCATGCATTGCTCTGAATCTGTGAGGAAACTTGGGCACCCAGAGGAAACACATGGAGAAACTAGGTGCGATGTTTGAAGTATCGAATCAGTAAACGGTGATGGAAACAACAAAATTCGCATAAAAATCCTCTAATTCGCAAAAAGGTTTATCCGCTCGCTTGAGGTGGTTTTTGAGAAATGCGAAAGAGAGTAAATTCACAAAATGGGTGATGGAAACACACTTTTCGAAACAGCTGTGACGTAGCGAACTTTGAACACACACAGGACTGTGTGTGTGTGTTCCGATTTCCGCATAACGACCGGCCATAGCAACCCTGGCGACATCAACGTGTAACGTCATCACCCTATTACGCTCCAACCACTTGATGGAAACCCACCTAATTCGAATTACTTTTTTGCAAACTTTCTAAAGATTTGCATCACCTTTTAGATGGAAACGCAGCTATTGACTTCCAGACAGAATGTCTGCCCGACTTCAGCTTTAAAAAGAAAAACATATGCATGCATCTTTTTAAACGCATTCCTTTTAATTTGTCCCACTATTTCAAAATAATATTATAAATATCGACCTTTCCTGGTTAAGCTAAAACACAAAAAACATTGAAGAAAACGGCTGAAACACAGGTTCAATATAAGAACTGAATGTGTAAGTGTTAGACAAGAGGATGGGGAATATTCTCTGTGAAAGCAGAAGCAGTAGATGTTGGGCTCTGGAGAGGGACTGTAGAACATTAAATGCCAGATAGAGAGTAGTCTCTGCATCTACTGGTTGTCATTAATAATACACATGCAGAACTAGATCTGTTTGAAGGGATGTAAAGCATGCAGACACACAGGGGGCGAAGGCACACACACACACACACACACACACACACACACACACACACACACACACACACACACACACACACACACACACACACACACACACACACACAAATGCACGCATTAACTGTGTCTTTGTGAGAGTCGAGACACACAGCAGGGTGCTAAAAGGTTATTTTCTTAAAATCTGACAGCAACTTCATCAACATCAGGGAACCTTCACAGACACATACAGCTTGTGCAGGTTGTTCACACGCCCCTTTGACTGTCTGTCTTTGTGTGTATGAGATTTCTTACGGCTAAGAGTGAGAGAGAGTTGGTGAGTGGGAGAAATGGATAGAAAGACAGGTCGACGGACAGGTCGATGTTTGATTTATGTCCTGAGCCTGCTATCAAACCTAAGCCTGCTATCAAACAGAGGATGCAGGGCAGTATTAAACATTCTAAAGGTAGCCTGTAGAGTCCTAAGTTTCACCTCTACCTCTACTTGTTCTCTCTCTTTCACACTTTATGCCTCACCTCTCCCGCTCTAACACTCGACCACACTCCCCTGCTCCCCCTCCTCCTGTTCCTCCTCCTCCCTTCCTCCTCCTCCTGCTCCTCATCCTCCCTGTGGTGGTGCTGCCTGCGTGGGCTGCCTGCTGTTCACGTTGTCAGGGTCCATGAGAAAGAACACGGCCCTTATTAAAGCGAGGCACTCTGTAAAGATTGATTTTGCTCGGCGGCTGGTTCTGGTGTGGCAGGGGGACTGTGACAGCGGCGTGCGTGGGCGATTAGACACGCACGCAAGAGGCAGGCGCTGTGACTGACTGATGGCTGTGAGTGGCAGGGCAGTGTGTGTTTGTGTGTTTGTGTGTGTTTATGTGTGTGTGTGTGTGTGTGTGTGTGTGTGTGTGTGTGTGTGTGTGTGTGTGTGTGTGTGTGTGTGTGTGTGTGTGTGTGTGTTAGGGCTTTGACTCTGAACTTCGTGATTCGAATATAATTCGAATATCAAAAAAAATAATAATAATCGAACGAATATTAGGCAGCTGTCATGCCAAATTTGTACCGGGCACGTCAACAGTTGTCCGTTGCCAGGCAACGGACAACTGATTATGTAAGGGTTGTCCGTTGCCGGGCAGGTTTCCAAAAACATTCGCGCTCATGTTGCCAAAGACAAAATAACATAATACAGATAACGGATCGCTAGATAACACTTGTTTTTACTTTATATTTGTATTGTATTTAATTGTTTAATCAAATTTAGCTAGTAAACTGAGTGTTTAAAGCAGGTCAAGGACGAAATAGCACAATACAGATAACGGACAAGTGCGAATGAACGAGCTTGAAGGTTTGCGAATGTTCGTGAACCTTTCACGTCATTCGACGCGATCGTCCGTTGCCAGGCAACGGACGACGCGATCATCTGTTGCCAGGCAGGTTTGGAATGGATTACCTATGGATGACGCGCCCGGTAAAAATTTGGCAGCCGGTACAAATTTGGCATGACACAGCCCTTAATATTCAAACCTGTTATGGGCAGGCCAAGAGGGAGAGACGTCGGAGAACCCGACGCAGTCTATTCATAATATTGTAATGACCACGGAAGTGGCAGTGAATGAAGTATTTAGACAGCGATTTATTAGAAACCTAATAAACCGTTGGAACACGCAAGACCGGTAACCATAGCAACGCCGGTAAACAAACCTCGCAAAGCCCAATCCAGGGCTGAATCGGAATACTCATACTTATAGTATGCATTTTGTAGTACGCCACAAATATAGCGCGTCCGAATGCTCAGTTTGCATTGTGTAGTACAGAAAACGTTTCCAAATACGTACTACCGCCACAGTATACAACGGTAGGTCACTACGCTATCCCACAATGCAACTGGAGTCTGGTAACGAACGAAGAAGAGATGGCTGACCCGACACTACCAACAGCGGCTTAGAAAGACGTTGTAGAAAGCGGCGAAAAAAAGAGACATTAAAAAGAGTAAAAAAGTAAAGTAAGTAATTAAGTAAAAAGAGACATTTTTAATTTAATAGCAACGATGACAAGACGGAAAACAGGTATCTTATCTAGGTAATTTTGCCGGCATCTGAGGGGAGATCAAGGGGGGGAGATCATCTCCAAATATCCGGTGGAGTTTCGGCGTTGTTCGGAAACGTTCTACGCATAGCTGTACCGTACTACACTGTCAAGTGTAGTACGGTCAAGTAGTAGACACTGAACAGAAATAGTATGTACTAAGTAATCAGGTCTTACTGAAGGCATTTAATGGTCAAAATATTATTAATACATTTTCGAATATATTCGAATATTAATATTAATAAACAAACGAACTTCGAATATGATTTTTGGGCAAAAGTCAAAGCCCTAGTGTGTGTGTGTGTGTTTGGATGGGTGGGTGTTGGGTGGGTGAATCGGGCAGCACTAAGACAGATTGAACTGAAGTGTTTTTCTCCTCGCTGCGCAGGCAGGCAGGCAGGCAGACAGGCAGACAGGCAGACATGCAGGCAGACAGGCAGGCAGGCAGGCAGGCAGGCAGGCAGGCAGACAGACAGACAGACAGACAGACAGACAGACAGACAGACAGCCAGCCAGCCAGCTAGCTAGCTAGCTTGGTGGGTCCAATGGAAGTCCTTAATATCACTTTTTAGTGTCCCTCTGCTGGTGGGTCTCGTAACACACCCCAGGACACAAAGACTGGGCTGCTTATGTAATTTGCCTCTGAATATAACTCTTTTTAAATTTTCAACAAATAATTTCATCTTTATTTTCCAATGTTAGAAAATTCAAAATCAAATATTCCACTTAAGTATTTTTCCCCAAAATTAAATGTATGAAATTCAGTGTGAACATCCAGGGACCCAAGGAAGAGCAATCAATCCTAGATGCTAGAACGCGGTCAAGCAAGGAGATCGTCCCTCGCTGGTTCTTTCTTGCTACAAACGTTAATTCTAAACAGCACAACACAACACAGTAGCCTATAATAGGAAATGCTCAAAGGTAAATCGATGCGGAATAGTGTTGGCTCTGCGTGCTTGTTGTGCTCTGGTTATACCACCACAGAGGCATATCAACCGTTTTGCTCCAGCCACTTAACGTGCGCCCGGTGTCACAAAACGAATACCCCCAATCCGATTGATCAATAACAATGCAAACATTAAAGGTTGGATATGGAATTCTCTTTTTTGGCCATTTTTGCAAAATTACTTGAAATCCTGTTCATAACCCACTTACAGCCACTGAGTTAGAAGTACTGACATGAAAATTAAACAAGTCATTCATCTGTGGAACGGGCAGGGCTAGAAAAACTCCAGCCAATAATTTCCAGAACCACAGAGTGGCATTGGACAGTAAGTACGTCAATCAAACGGTCGTAATGCACTCCGCCTCCCGATCCCCCGCTCCCTGCGCGTGACCCCTTCGTGCACGTACTCAAAGCTCGTGACCCAGAGCAAGCTTCTGTTTGTTGTTATCCTGCGGTAGCTACTGGAGCTAGCTAACTAGCTAATCCACATTTGGACCTAGCACTAGAAGACAACCCTAAACTCCAACCTAGCTAGCCTGGCTTGCTCTTGCGCATCTGTGTTCGCGCTCGTACATGATTGCGCGTCCATGTACTTGGAATGGGTGGAGTTAGAGTCAGCGTTGAAGGAGAGGGGGTAGGACCATTTGAGTTGTGTATTTTCAAAATGTGTTTCGCAAATCCCATACCCAACCTTTAAGTTCTAAGCTTGTGCATGTTTCAGCATGTGAACGATTTCATGCCTGAGTGTCTACGCTTCAAACTCGTGCATGTTGCAGAAATTGTGCAACAGCGCCCCCTGGGGTCACACTTTTCAGTGGGTCGCAGAATTCAGTGTAGCACCGGCTAGCTGAATATTTGATTTTGAAATTTTTAACATTGAAAAATAAAGCTGAAAATGATTTATTGACAATTTTAAGAGTTAATTCGGAGGCAAAAAAATCCAGATACGTTATTTCAATGCATAAATATTCAGTGCTTATAATTCAATGGCTTTTTATTTTCAAAATCCGATGGCACAGATTTACTTCCATACTCATGTCATTTACTGTTCTGTTTCGTTCTGCTCCCATTCCTCTGCTCTGCTCTGGTCTCATCCAGGCTGTGCTGGTATACTCCCATTGAGTCTATACTAGCTACTCTGAGGGTCGCCGTGTGTGTGTGTGTGTGTGTGACGTGTGTGTGTGCGTTCATGTTTAATTGTGTGATTGTGTGTATGTGTGGGTGAACGTTTTTTTTATATCAATGTAATCCTGTCTGGTCGCTTCTCTCCCTATACCTGGATAAGTAGCTGCTCGATTGAGAAGGAACTGTGTGCCACTCTTTGTGGCAGTGTGTGCACGGGTGCATGTATTTGTGTATTTGCAAATGTGTTTACGGAACCGCAAGCACGCGATTCCATGATTAGGTGGTATAAATTATTTATGGTTGTATCCCTCATTAAGCCCTATTCGTATACCGCCTGCCTCACGGCTCAAACTCCTGCTTTTACCCAACCCATTTCTCCTCCTGTTGTGCTTCTTCCTGTCCCTCCTACCCACCCAATTCTCCCTAAGCCCACCCCCCTCCGCCCTACTCATAAGCCCCACCCTCGGCCCACCTCTCTCCCCCCATTCTCACTACCCCAACCACGTATTCAATAGCCCCACAACCTCCATCCATACTTACTAGACCCACCCCCCTCCCTCTATACTCATCCCCCTATACCCCAATACTCGATCACCCCACCCCCTTCCCTCGAGATGCGATGGGTCCATCACAGGGGGGTTTGGGTGCGTGTGCCGGTGGTGGTCCAGGTTCTGCAAGAGGGGATCTTCATCGAGTGGAGCTGCGTATTTTTAAACAGGCCTGTTGCTCAATGATGAGGATGCTGATGATGAGGATGATGATGCCGTCCCCCCGGGACACCACAGGCCCACCTATCTTCAGTGCTGGCCGCGCCGCCTCCTGCTGTGACGCAGCCTCTAGCCAGATAATTGGTTGTTGGACAGAGAGGCTCAGAATCTCAATGTTCAAAGGAAAGCCTTAGCTTTTTTGTCTGCCATCGCCTCTAATTTATGGATTTTTCTTTCATGTCATAATTGTTTTCTTAGTAAATCTAAAAAAAATGTTATCGGTTTTTAGATAGATAAAAGAAAAATACAAAATATTTTTTGTATATTTTGTGTACAAATACAAAATATTTGTTGTATATTTTGCGTACGTGTGTATATGTGTGTGTGTGTGGTGTGTGTGTGTGTGTGTGTGTGTGTGTGTGTGTGTGTGTGTGTGTGTGTGTGTGTGTGTGTGTGTGGTTGTATGTGTGTTTTGTGTGTTTGTGTGTGTGTGTGTGTGTGTGTGTGTGTGTGTGTGAGTGTGTGTGTGTGTGTGTGTGTTCGTGTGTGGGCGTGTGACGTGCTTTATGTTGTTACGCATACGTGTACACACACACAAAGTAGGGCTACAGGTCCAGTGGGAATCTTGTACCAACATAAGAAAGTATGAGAAACTTAAAGTAATAATGCTGAGGTCTTTGCCATATCTTTTCATCAGCAGCGTGTGTACTCAACCATCACGACATTTGGTCCCCACCTACACCAGGGGCTCGCAGAGTAAAGGCACTGTACAAGAGAAAATGAAAAATGAACAAAACAATGAACTTTCAAAGGATATATTGGCTATTGTTCATGTGGACACAGTATAACTTCCAAATTACTTATCTTGGTTTTTGCGTACTTTTGGAATGTGTGTGTGTGGCATGCACACATTGTTGCACATCTTCCCTTTTGTTCAAGTGTTGTATTATTACATTTCAGATACTGGATGTAGCCTGTTGGGAACTAGCTGGATAGAATGTAGCCGATGATTTAGTGGAGCATTCGTGTGAGACATTGTCTGACTGACGGCCCCTGGCTTCCCAGACATAGAGCAAGGGGGCAGAGAGTTAAATTGACAGACAGACCAATGGAGAAAGAAGGAGGGACAGACAGGTGCGTGTTGGGGCGGGGGAAGACAGCACGGGCTGATTAGTAAAGCAGTTCTGATCACCACCGTTGACATTAAAGCTTCCCATTCCCCCCTCTGCATGAGAGAATACAGCCTCACACATACACAAGTGTACGCAGGAACCAGACATCTAACAGTACAAAGGCTCATAGTGCACGCAAACACACACACAAACCCACACAAACATTGATAGGGGAGGTGCAGACAACGAAAACAGCTACTTTCCCTTAAGACATGAAAACTAACAAAATTCAAAGACAAAGCAGAGCTTTGATATTCAGCGGCCCATCTGTAAATAGGTTAGATAGAGTATGCCCGTCAAGATATGTGCATGGGTGTGTGTCTGTGTTTGAATGTATGTGTATGGTCAGTGGGTGGGTTTGTATACTGTATATGGTCAGTAGGGGTGGGAATCTCTTGGCACCTCACGATTCGATTCGATTCCGATTATGAGGTCAACGATTCGATTCTGAAGCGATTATCGATGCATCTCGATGCAACAATTTTTATTTTTTTTATGTACATTTCCATGTGTGATTTTCAAAAATATATATATACATCTGGGTTTGCTACTCAGAGTTTGCTAATCACTTCCTACTTTTGTGATGATCGTTAAAAGACATCAACAGATGAATTAACTTATCTAATATTTTATAAGAGAGAAAGCTTTTGTCACAAATGACTTTCTATGATCAATGCAGCTTGCATATAACACAATATGCAAAAAATAGGTTTCAGTTTTATTTTCTTTCAAATCTTTCTTTTCTATGTCCTCATCCTCATCCTCATCGTCATCCGCTTATCCGGGGTCGGGTCGCGGGGGGAGCAGCTCAAGCAGGGGGCCCCAGACTTCCCTTTCCCGGGCCACATTGACCAGCTCTGACGGGGGGATCCCGAGGCGTTCCCAGGCCAGTGTTGAGATATAATCTCTCCACCTAGTCCTGGGTCTTCCCCGAGGTCTCCTCCCCACTGGACGTGCCTGAAACACCTCCCAAGGAAGGCGCCCAGTGGGCATCCTTACCAGATGCCCGAACCACCTCAGCTGACTCCTTTCTAAGTAAAGGAGCAGCGGCTCTAATCCGAGTTCCTCACGGATGGCTGAGCTTCTCACCCTATCCCTAAGGGAGACGCCAGCCACCCTTCTGAGAAAACTCATCTCGGCCGCTTGTACCCGCGATCTCGTCCTTTCGGTCATCACCCAGCCCTCATGACCATAGGTGAGGATAGGAACGAAGATCGACCGGTAGATCGAGAGCTTTGCCTTGCGGCTCAGCTCTCTTTTCGTTACAACGGTGCGGTAAAGCGAACGCAATACCGCCCCCGCTGCTCCGATTTTCCGGCCAATCTCACGCTCCATAGTACCCTCACTCGCGAACAAGACCCCGAGGTACTTGAACTCCTTCACTTGGGCTAAGGACTCATTTCCTACCCGGAGTTTTCTATGTCATTAAAGAAAAAGCTGCTCTTGAATTAGAAGGAGTTCTGGTGTCTGGCTGTGAGTTTGCATGCATGTTATGCGTAGGCTGAATCGCAATCGTGTCAAGACAACTCAGATTGGCCAATACACACTGAAGATAAATTCAATAATTTAAAAATTACAAAAATTATCCCTCTCTGGCGAACAGAATGTTGCAGCAGGCAGGCAGGCAAAAAATAAATAAAAAATAATAATAATTAATTCCGATTATTAAATTATCTGCATCGAGACAGAATCGTTCTAGCGAGAATCGCGATGCATCGAAGAATCGATTAATGGTCAGACAGTGTGTATTTGTGTGCACATGCATGCCTGTGTTCATATGCAGTATTGACATGCTTGCATGTTTTGTTTTACGAGGGGAGTCGTTACTTGTGGACGATTTGGAAGGGATAGCTAACTGTTTTTGTACGTGAGTGTGTGTGTCTTTGTGTGTGCACACGCATTGGTGTGTTGTTTGTGTTGTGAGGCCTGTGCCTGCTGTGCCTTCCTCCTGGCAGTCATGACGGCAGGCAGGGAGCCATTTCCAGCATAGCGCTCTTGTCCCTGTGCTTGTTGTTTGTGTGTTAGCCTCCTGATGGGATGTTGTCATGCCGGACACAGGCTTTGAACCTTCACGCTTCACATCAAGCGCTCTGCACACGGCTGCAGCCCGCTCTTAGCCACCTAGGATGCTATGATACAGGAGAGGTTCGAGGTAGATCTTTTGAGTACATTTGCTTGTGTTTCGTTGCCTCCTTGAGGGAAATTACTTTCATTGTTATTATTTGTTTTGTCTTCGAATGTCTGTAAACTAAGGCTTGGCAATAATTAATATTAGCGTTAATCATCTTTTAGGTATTGCAAAGCCATGAATATAATGTATATAACCCAACAAACATGTAACACAAATCTCAGGTTTGATTTGAAGTAATAGTAGTTTTAGGCTTGCACCATATCTTGTATTACCATCAGGGTTTTTTCTAGAAAAAAAAAGTAGCAGGGAGCAGACCCCTGCGCAAAGCCGAGGGAGCAACGCGACCGAGGCGGGGGATGGTGTGGAAGGGGGGTCTCCCCCTTCCACGGCGCGAAGCCTTGGAAAAAATAATGATTAAATGGTACATTCTGAGGCTATCTTAGAGAGAAATTCTAGCTCTTGTGGTCATCCTGAAAAACTAAAATACTATCAACTTTTGGTAGACTTGTACAACTTTACCCTGTAAATAAACACGACAAATTTCAAAAAATTTGGCTAAACTTTTATTAAGTAGGACAAATCACAACAGCAGCCGTCTGTTCCTGAGACTGCCCCAACGGCTCACTGCCTTGTCAAAATCAAATTGATCAATTGCAGGCCCCTCAATACTGATCCTGAGGAGGTGGTTCAGGGTAGCGTTAGTCATGGTAGACCTCCTGTGCCATGCCTCTATGGAACAAGTTTTGGGGCTCTAGAGTCAATAATGGCGACGCTATAGAAATTTTACTATTGTTGTCTTGTTTTGCACTTTGCAGACGGTCCCTAAGCTCGCGGCTGAAAGCCGACTGCTCGTAGAAGCCAATGCAATTCAGTTTTGCACTTTGCAGACGGTCCCTAAGCTCGCGGCTGAAAGCCGACTGCTCGTAGAAGCCAATGCAATTCACCGTTCGCTAAAGACGGCTCGTTTGGATGAAAACTATGTTGTAGCTGGTTCTCTGGGTTACTACACTTTTATTGGGCTAATTCGGCCGTGCAGCTGCCATTTAGTTCCCTGCTACGGGTTCCCTGGTAACAGGGAACCCGTAGCTTTGTGCAGAGAGAACTGGAATGGTCTTGTATACTTGCTTAGCATCTTAGCGCCTAGACCAAAAACCCATTCAAATACATAGTAGCTAGCTAGCTAGCTGCTAATAACTTTAACGTTAGCATGTCGACTCGGTCTGGGAAACTCCAATTCGGATCGGAATATTTTTGGAGTAATTATAAGTTATTTGAGGATCAGACACATTGTCAGGTGGTGGTGTTGGGATATTTTCGCGGAGAAAAGATCGTTTTGAGAAATAGTGTATGTTGTACAGCAGCATGCAAGTACAGATCCAAGTCTGACAGGTTCAGTCGGCATTTCGGTAGGATGGCGCACGCCGGGAGTATCGGGGCGCAGCGCCCCTGTTCCCTTGTTTAGAAAAAACCCTGACCATAGAAAACCTCAGTTGGCCACAATATTTAGAATGAATAAGCATTTCGGGGTACATATCAATGCCTTTCCATAGTCGTCCTATCCAACTGATATCCAATATTGACCTTTTTGTGTCTTCAAAAACAGGTTGAGTCATTATATACCCTTATCATACAGATGTTTATTGAAGATATGTTGGTATTGTTAACAGGAAAGCCACATGGGCTGGAGTAGGCTACGTGCAGAAAGGAGTAGTTGGTCAAAGTCCTCGAAGGAACTAATCTTTACCCTATTCGCTCGTCTTATCTCCTCTTCTAGCGATCAGCCTGTCATTCTCTCTGCGTGTCGTCTCCAGCGTGCTCTCTTTCCCCCCTGATCCTCTGTCCTCCCTCTCTTCAGTGTTGTTACCTCTCACCGGTGGCTCTCTCCCCACTTACTGCTTGGTCTTCCGGTGGGGCACATAGGCGTGTGGACATTATCCCCATGGACTCCTAAACAGCTGGTAGGTTAAGAAGTGGACTACTCTCTGCTCGGGCTTCGTCTAGCGCTGCCTTGCTGCTGCTCAAACACATTCGTTTTGGGTTGTTGATTGTGTAAGTTATTTGAAAGCTGGATGCCAAGTTTTTAGATTTTGTGCCGTTTGACTGTTTCAACAATTGCGCTCAAACAACCGATGTACTTTATTTCACCTCTGGAAGGAATGGCTTTTTCCTTGATCGGCTGGCTTGCTGGCTTTGATGACTCTATGTCCCAGTCTGTCGTCGTAAAAGCACTTTATTATTAACGGAGGCCATAGATGCCTGGATGTGTGACCTTTAGCCTGTGCGGGGCTGTTATGCTGGTTATTCATCAACAAATGCAACAAAGGGGGGGGGGGGGGAGCTAAGAGCGAAGTAAATAAGGAGTAATGGATAGAGCGGGGCGGTATAAGGGGTCTGTCCCTCAGAGAGAGAGAGAGAGAGAGAGAGAGAGAGAGAGAGAGAGAGAGAGAGAGAGAGAGAGAGAGAGAGAGAGAGAGAGAGAGAGAGAGAGAGAGAGAGAGAGAGAGAGAGAGAGAGAGAGAGAGAGAGAGAGAGAGAGAGAGAGAGAGAGAGAGAGAGAGAGAGAGAGAGAGAGAGAGAGAGAGAGAGAGAGAGAGAGAGAGAGAGAGAGAGGCTGGTCATTAGTCTGTTGGAAGGAAAACAAGACGGATCTGCTCGTCTAGCTCTGAGCCTGACGGTAGAACACAATTACTCTGAGAGAGAGAGGTAGAGAGATAGTGATAGAGGGGAGAGAGAAAAGGATAGGGAGACAGAGAGTGAGAGGGGAGAATGAAACAACCAGAGAGAGATATTCTTACCAACCAATAATTATTATTTGTTTGGCAGTAAGGCCACATGCTATTTAATGAAACATGCACCCCCCTCCCCTCCATTCAGGCATATTATGCCTAGGGATGGGAATTGATAAGAATTTCACGATTCCGATTCCGATTCTGCTTATCGATCCGATTCCTTATCGATTCTCTTATCGATTCTCATTGGGTGAGAAAATAAGTATAAATGTGTTTGTTTGTATTAAATCTCTTTAATATCTGATCAGAAGTGCTTCTAGTATTAGGAAATTGTACATTTTCAAATCAATTGGTCTAGACGAAAAAATATATAAAAATATATGCCATCATTATGTGCCATACAACTAAAAACACAGACTGAAAACAGCCAAGTAAGAGCTTGTGCCTTTTGGAATGCTAACAGTGCTCATTTGCATTCAACTTGTAACAAAATTCAACTGACATAAACAAAATGAAGCATTGATTAGACAGAGATTTATTAGATGGGCCTACCTATTAAACCGTTGGAACACACAAGACCGGAAACCATAGCAATGCCGGTAAACAAATCCCGAGAAGCCCAATCCCTATGAGAGCTCCCCGCGGTACGGCCATCCGGAGACGACAGAGCTGTTGGCCGTGATATTATATATACAATTATAATATATTATATACTATTATATATAGAGCTCCGGGAGTCGCAAACTGCAACAATCACTTTCTCCTCCATGCCGCAGTCACCCCGGACTGCACTGCACTGAGTTTGACGGCTGAACGCTGATTGGCTGTTACGTTACACAAGTCACTCAGTTATCACGCTGTTGAACGCTGATTGGCTGTCATCACGGTTTTTGTCGCCGGTTTTCTCCCGCGAAAATTTCGCCCTTATACGCGTCTCTACGTTCACTTTGTATGGGATCTTGTCGCCCCGTCGCGTTTGGTGTGAACACACAATGCGATTCTTCCTCGGCGGCGCCATGTTTGCTGCGTTCTGAACCAAAACAAAAGCAGCGTGTGTGTGACGTCATGACGCATTTGCCGCGACCGGAACCGATAAGCGGAATCGTTAAGCAGGCTTGCTAATGATTCCAAGGAATCGGTTGACTCGGAACCGGTTCTGAACAAGAACCGGTTCTCGATTCCCATCCCTAATTATGCCCTCCGCCCTGCCTCTCTCCTCTCTGCTCCCCTCCTCTACCCACCTCTACCCTCCCCTCCTCTCCTCTCCCCTCTTCTCTTTCCTCCTTATACCCAAACCCCATACTTGAGCATGGTAAGCCCATGCACTGAATGCAGATGACCCATTGAATGAGGGCACCCTTCTACCACTATTCTCCCCACAAACCGCTGCTCTGACACCCGCCGTTGGCGTTTTGCGCAGCTGAATCTCATCATTGCTATGTGTTTTTCCGTACCCCCCGGGAGACCTAGATGAGAAATGCTTTTCTCTGTTGGCCTCCAGAGAAGCACATCATACGTCTGGAGCCTGTCGTGTCGTCTGCCGGCGTGCTTCCATGTAGCCCATTTCTCACGCTCTGCCCTCTTTCTGCAGTCTGGCTTCAGGTCTGTTTCATTAGTGGAGCCGTGGTCTTAAAGGGGTAGTTCGGAATTTTGGACATAGGGCCTGATTCCCAAGTTAGCCTTGGTGTTCTTTATCATTGGAGACAGTTTAACACATTTCATAGTTGATTTGCCTCGGGTGTACTGTGGAGTGGGTGGATAAGACTGTTTTTATTAGCAGGCATTGCCCGTTGCTATGCACTAGCCTAGCACAAGCAAACTCTGCAACTAGAAGGACTGCATAAAATGTGTTGAAAACTGTCTCCAATGATAAAGAACACCAAGGCTATCTTGGGAATCAGGCCCTATGTCCAAAATTCCGAACTACCCCTATAAATACATCTGAAACACGGGAACAGGCTCACGCAGACTTAAAAAAACTCTTCCCCGCTGGGGTACCGATGAATATGATTAGAGACAACCCTGGTTTTAGGGTTGAAGTCTGTTTTTTAATGTTGCTGAGCTTGTAGTTTCAGTTTCAAACACTGAAGTCACAGTTCGGTTCATACCTCAGTTCAGACATCACGGTTCGGTACGAGTTTGGTACAATGAACGGAAAAGAAAAAAAATAACCCCAACCCTTTTTTATTGTGCATGTCTCAGGTTGTACCACCTAGTGTCATACAGTCTCTCCCCTGAGCTAGCTGCAACAGCCTGAACTGCGTAATATAAGATGTAAACAGTTAACAATAAGTACCCCACATCATCTCCAGACTCCATCCGCAACTTGTAAACAAAATGAGACAATCAGTTATAAAACTGGAAATGCATCATGTCTTATTTATGAAAATGCAATATACAAAGAATGTGGCTTGGTGGAGTAGTGAAGGTGCGGTTTGGCGCAGCTCAGTTACGGCTCGCGTTTCTACCGCCGACAGTACCCTTGGTGGAGGGGGGGGGGGGGTTTAAGCCGAATGTCGATAGCCGCGTCAGCTACATTTTAGCATTGTGACCTCATTACAGCCCGACACGGTGTAGCCTGCTAATAAATCCAAGAAAAAAGATGAACGCGCACAATAAACAAAGATCAATAAATAAATCTTCAATAAACTAAGCTTTCGCCGTTGTCCAAAAATACCTCGCGGATAACATGTTTGTTGTAATGGTGTGTTCCTGAATCCTCTAACGCCAGACTTCCGAGTCGAAAGTCGAAGATCTCCCAGCTTTCTTGCGGCATTTCTCGAAGGCACGTCCCCTTTTTGTCTTCATCTTTCAAAAATCTGAGAGTAGACCAGTGGCCTGTACTACGAACCTCGATTAGTGGGTTAGCGAGGTATGTTGCGCTCAAAGCCTGGGTTAAGTGGGACACGAAAGTCTATCTCTTTTAGCGTCGCTGTATCACTATGGTCACTTATGCTCTCAACCAAACCTGGTCGGTAGCAGGTTTTCAGCTAAGTCTATCAGGTTAGATCGGCGTGCGCAGCTTCTTCGCCCCTCCTTTGACAATGGCTTCACCATTACTGGGTGTTCCCGTGGACCTCGGAGCCCTTATTGTACAGGGGTCTCTCCGACAGAGGCTCTTTCGGGACCGATCCCTTGGCATTGCCTGAGAATATTCTTTATGAGAGATACAGGTTCTCATCAGAGGGTATTCGCTATTTGATTGTCCTTGTTGGACTTTATGCAGACAATGCTTACCGTTGCGCATTGTGTGGAGGTAGCGCGTCAGTCTTGAATATCTGCGTGCTGGGTTCATCTCCCAAGTGACGCGCCTTTACTTTAAACTTAAAAAGTCCCAATTCTCATGCATATGGAATACTTATTCACGAAAGGTTATGGGATTATGTTTTTGTGCTTATTTCATTATTTTATCGACAATATGCAGAATCTTTTCACTTACATGCATTTATATAGACTGCTTGATCCATCCAGTTTGTAAAGGTGAGTAAAATGACGCGATAAACTCCCCTTTCAAGTGAACACGCATTGAACCTGAAGCGGAAAACCTGGCTCGACTAACCTAATCCTAAATGAGCTTCGTAGTACCATTTAACTCTGATCGCGAGTTGCGTCTCTGTCGAGCCAGGTTTTCCCAAGAAAGCCTGGGTATGTTCAGTGAGGTTCGTAGTATACCCCACAAGAGCAGTGATGATGCTCTCAACCAAATAGATGTGCCCGGTAAGAGATTAATTTTTTTTTGTATTTGTACCACGTAGGTCATTTTAATGTCGATTTTAAATGCTCTTACACACTTGATTACATTGCTACTTTATTCCGGTCACCAATTAATGCATTGCATGGTCTTGCTCTGCGTGCAATACAATGTAAAGTTGTGTTGTTTCTTTTCGGGCTGGTTTGCTGAAGAGGCTAATGTAGCTAACAATAAACAACGACTAGCCAATTTCATGACACAATCACAAAGACGAACGATAGTTATGATATTATAACTCTAGTTCTATGATTGTAGGCGTAGCCGTCTAGGCTTCGCCTTATGGGCTTGTCCCGTGCGCGTGCTTGCGCGCACTGAAAATGTTCAACTATGCACCAATCAACGTGGGCACCGCCCACATTCCCACGGCACCGTGCATATAAGGCGGCGCAAACCGCCGCCCATCCTCCACGCTATTCTTCAGCATTTGCAGGGTACAGCAGGTGGGAAACTAGACGGCTACGCCTACAATCATAGAACTAGAGTTATAATATCATAACTATCGTTCTATTTCATGTAGGCTACGCCGTCTAGGCTTCGCAAGGCGATGATCAAGAGAAAAAAGTGAGTCCGGCCCCAACCCGTCCTTCATGGAATCCATGAAAGTGAAGGGAAAAACCAGAGTAATACGGTTTCCATTAGGTCCGCTACCACCGGGGGCGGAGCTACGAAGTTCGACTCTCCAATAAGGAGCTTCTCCACTCCGCTTTCCATTTGAAAAACGGAGGGAGAGAAATACTGGCATACAAGTCCAACTCGCCATCCGCCAAGAGGAATTTCAACGATGCGGCTTTAAAGAACATGCCTTCATTCCTAAGCCGTAGAAGGGGCACAGGACTCCAACACAGAGTTGCCGAGTGAGCCCCTGGACATGTCTAACATGTAGAAACAAACAAAGGGGCCGGGGGAAGACCAAGACGCAGCCGCGCAAATGTCTTCCACCGGAACGCCTCTGAGTAGAGCCGTTGAAGCGGCCATGCCCCGTGTCGAGTGAGCTTTAACGCCCAATGGTGGCGCTAAGCCTTGCCGAGCGTAGGCTAAGCAAACACCCTTACATATCCAGCGAGAAAACCGCTGTTTAGAGAGAGTGCGGCCCCTGCTAGCGTCGCTATAACACACAAACAACTGTTGCGTGGAGCGGAACGCGGCCGAGCGTTTCAAGTACATAGCCAGCGCCCGCACAGGGCACAGGAGATGCAACTCCGCCTCCGCCTCACTAGAATGAGGCGGGGGGTGAAAAGCCTTAAGCACAATATCTCTCAAACGGAAAGAACTATTAATGTTCTTAGGGAGGAACGCAGGATTAGGTCTGAGCAGCGCAAAGGAGCTGACCTCGTTAAGCAAAAAGCAGCTCGGGCTGACAGACAGAGAGGTCAACTCACAGGCCCGCTTGGCAGAAACCAAAGCCAATAAGAGCGCCGTTTTAAAAGACAGGGCATCCAAAGGGGCCTGAGACAACCCGCGCAACACGGTGGGGAGACCAGCGTGGTGTAAGCATGCGCGAAACAGGCCTAGCCCGTCTAGCCCCACGCAAGAACCTCTTCACCAGTGGATGGCTGAAGATCGGTCCACCATCACAGCCCGCATGGCCAGCCGAAACAGCTGCCGCATAGACCTTGATAGTGGAGAAAGCCAAACCTTTCTCCAATAAATGCTGTAGAAACGCAATCACGCTTCCCACCTCGCAATGGGATGGGACAGCGTGATTCCTGTCACACCAATCAGAGAAAGCGCACCACTTCGCCGCATAGAGGGATGAAGTAGAAGGCGCACGAGCACGCAAACTTTTTTCCTGCAGGATCAACCTCTCAGGAGCCAGACCAACAACCGTCCCGATACATCGGGCGGGTGGTGTACCGTCCCATGGGCCTGTGTTAGCGCATCCGGTCTGAACGGTACCGACCACGGCGCCATCCTTGAGAGCGCCGCCAGCTCTGGAAACCACAGAGCAGAGCGGTTCTCCGGAGCCACTATAACCAGGGACAATCTCTCCTGTCTGACCCGTTCCAGAAGAGGAAGGATCAGCTGGAGCGGAGGAAGAGATTAAATCGATGTACATAAAAAAGCATTATGGCAGGCCCTGCCATTGTAAACAGTGTAACCTGTAACATAACATAAAATGTAAAATATATAAAATATAAAATAAAATATTTCTGTAAACATAAAATATTTCTAATGATAAGAGGACTTCTGATAAAGTGCCAACATAACATTCAAACTTTCAACACTGGTCATAAATATACAGTGTTTTGCAAACGGTAATAATTACCTTAAGAAAGGGAATAGTAACGGGAGAAGAATGAGGAAAAACACACACGCACGCAGCTCTTTCCTTCACTCGTCTGTATTGAATGAGGAAGAGGAGTGCGATCCCCCTACTGGAGCCCCGAGGCATTACCAAAAGATTGACGAATTACCAACAGATCGACGAATTATTAAACCACACAGATATATTTCAAATGAATTATGTTTACCTCAAAATAGATTATACATCTATGAATAAATTGTGGTATACAACTTGTCAAACTCGCTGCCATGTTTGTGTATCACTTTGGTAAATGCGCGCTCTGTGCGGGGGGAGGGCTGAGCCCATTCCAAACTACGGGAGCTGAGAGGGAAGCGTTTGCGGATGTTGAAGAGAAAACCGATTTTCATTTGAACAAGTCGACGTGAGCTACACACTCGAATTAATCGATAAAATCGGTTTATCGCCCAGCCCTACCGGCCACCTCTGCTGCCAGAGCCGTGCTTGCCGCCGGATCCCGTAGCCTGGTCTACACCAACCCCATAAAGGGTGGGGGACGACGCTTGAACTGTATGGGATGACCCTATCTCAACGTGTTGTCCAACCACGATGGTAGAACGCACCGCTCTAGCCAACACGCATAGCGGTCGGAGAGGGCGAGCTGACAGCTGAGGAACGCTGTCCAGGAATAACCCGTATTCCTCGGCCCCTACTGCCTCCACACAGTGTGTGGACCAAGGGGGGCATCCCATGAAAGGGAGGAGGCTCAGCGAGCGTGGAAGACGTCACAGAACTAGTCGCTGTACAAACAGCGATCTGTCTAGACGCCGCGCTCGTGTCCGCTGAACAGGCAACGAGCCGTCTAGCCGTAGCACTCATGACCGTGCGTTGTCCGCTGGCTGTAACCACAGCGCGCAGACCCGTCTTCTCGCCTTCCACAGACTGTAGAAGGGAGGTAGAGGGGATTATGTGGGAAACTAGGAAATTAGTACAAGCGTCCGTATCCACGGGCTCCTTTAATGAGTCTCCAGCCCGCCCACGAAGCTCAAAGGGAACCAGAGGTTATGTAAACACGCCGTCCGGCCGCCACTCTACAGCCATCTGGCTGAGGGGGGGGGGGAAAGAGGTAATCTAAAGAAATATCGCTCTTTAGGGTGTATTTACTGCTGTTCGGTTGAACGGTCTTTCTTTTCTTTATTGTTAAAATAAGAAAAAGTGGGAGCAAGTTTGCGGAACTTCTGGCCCCGCGGCGCTGCTCTCCCCGGCTGCGGCGGTGGCTGCTGTTGTTGCTACTGCTGCGACTGCTGCTGCGGCATCGGGGTTGGAGGCGGAGGCGGCCCCCTGGAGCGCTGGAACCGGCCTGGACCCCGCTTCCTCCCGGCCTGCTGGTGGGAGGAGCCCGTGAGAATCGCCCCGAACCGGGAACGATTCTCAAGGACGGTCTGCTGGTGAGCGAGCACCTCCGAGAACCGGGGCCCAAATATTCCATCCGGAGCTATTGGGCCCTGGACGAGGCTGGCCCGCTCTCGCTCCGGAACCGCGGTATGAGAGAGCCATATGGCCCTCTGGATCATTGTGGCTCACGCCATATGCCGGCCGGCCGAAACGGCTACTGGCTGGCACAGCTGAAGGATGGCGCTGAAGAAGCGGGAAACCGCCAGGCATCTCGCGGCCTCCTCCGGGCCGTAAGCCTCCCTGCCAGCCGACAAGGAGACCAGGGTAGAGGAGAGCAAGGCGATGTTGTTGACCGCCGCCGCAGACTGCGAGGCACAGACGAACACCCTGTCCGTCAGGCCGGCAATCTGCTTCTGGAGGCGGTCGGGGGGCAGCGGCTTCTCGTTAGGACGCCATCCGGCGCCTGGACAGAGAAGCGCTGCAAGGGAAGGCTCCAGGCGAGTCCCCTCGCCTGAGTATCAGCCCACCCTTCCACGTTTGTGAAGTCAGTGAAGGCCCTCACCGGGGCCTTCAGAGTAGAGGGGTCCCCACCCGCAGCGGTGAAAAGGTGCTGAACCGGTGGGAACAGGGGGGACTGGGCAACCCGCCGGGAGTAAGACAGGGTGCGAAAACACTCGCCCTGCATTTCATCCGACATGGGGGCGAGTGGCGGGGCTGGCATAGGGATGCCCTTGATGGCCGCCGCCTCACCCATGATCTCGCCGAAAAGATCGGCCATCCGGCGCGGTCTCTCCCTCGGGACGATAGTGGCTTCGGTGGAAGCCCCGGAGCGGGAGAACTCGGACTCAGAGTCAGGAAAGACGTCGTCCAAGGAGGCGACGTCGTCAACCTCGAAGCGCTGGGCATCCGGAACTTCGGCCTCGAAGATGTCGATGGCCTCAGCGAGAAACACCGACGGGGAGAAAAATAGGTGCCTGGAGAGGAGCCCCTCTTCAGGCATCGTGCGGCAGGCGGCGCAGGAGGCGAGGGCAACCAAGGCAGCCGCGGCGTGTTCAGCGCAGAGGCACCTGAAACACGCCCGGTGTCCGTCACCCAGAGCCAGGGAGGCGGGACAGGAGGCACACTGAGGCCCTGAAAAGGGCCCGCCAGCTCTTACAGGAGCGCTCTCCAGTGGCCCTGAAAAGGGCTGTTGGTCCGTGGCCTTGCCCACGCCGCTACGACCGGTCACCTTAATGGAAGTCATATCTTCGTTTTCCGTTGATCAGTACAAAGGCTGAAAGAAAAGGGAGGATGGGCGGTGGTTTGCGCCGCCTTATATACGCAATACCGTGGGAATGTGATTGGTGCATAGTTGAACATTTTCAGTGCGCGCAACCACGCGCACGGGACAACAAGCCAATAAGGCGAAGCCTAGACGGCGTAGCCTGCATGAAATAGAACAGGAACGCTATGAATGCTCTAAGACCGGATGTGACGTCAAACACGGAAGGCTGGATTTTTAGACTGGTTAAGCTGCTGCTCAATGACTCTCACGTTCCTCTGCTTGCGATCATTGCGATTCACCATTTATTGATCCATTTATTCAAAAGATCCTAAGACAAAGAACGGGTGCATTACGGTATCATTTTTATAATATTGTTAATAGCCTAATAAACATTTCAGTTGTGTTAGTATTTAATTTTTCATTTGCTTGTTTAGCTATGATGAGCTATTATTGATTGCATTTTTCATAAATATGGAATTTGTTTCTTAAGCAATAACATTGAAATGAATTGTTTTCTAGGCCAACATACATTTACTATGTTGTTGGCATTATATGTTATATGGAGCAATCTTTCATATTCATAAAGTTAACTTATACTTCCATGGTCGGTAAACAATGCGACTGCGATCGCTCAGACCTCTCGCTTATGATGCTACAATGCAACAATGCTAAAAAACAAGAATATTTCTGCATCCGGTACGTATGGGCGTGGCTAGGCTCCCATGATGCGGAAGCATATCTCTCTGTGATGTTGCCCTGCGCCATTGAGCAGTTTACATCGGAATGAATGGGCGCTATTTTGGAATCCATTTTGGGTGTCCATTCTATAATGGCCGCACCTTAGCGAACTGAACTTATCCTCACCCTCCGATTGAAACGCGCCATTAGTTGTCCCTGATCAACTCTCGTATCTAACATTAGTTCCGCATTACATTAATAAATTTGCACTACAGTTTTATTCAATTTTATACTTCTCTGTGTAAATTAGAGCTGTAGCGACACGTCGATGACGTCGACGCCAAATTTCTCCGTCTACGATTTTCGAGGACAATGGACAACAACACAGAGAACACAGTTCGCACTTTGCTGAGTCTGTTGCTTATTTGGATATATGTTTACTGTTTAATGGGAAAGAAGGCTCGTCGCCTTTATTATGTCCGTGGTCGTCGCATGGACTATACGTCATCCAGCTCAGGTTGCGTAGCCGTGCGTGTGCGCGACTGCGCGTGTCGGCTCATTAGCATCTGTACCGTAGCGGCCCGTACCGTAGCAGCACACCTCTCCCAAGTGGCCAAATTGGCCCGGCCTGGCCAGACTGGCCACACTCACACTGGCAGATTTGAGCACGGCTGGCCTTTCATTTTGTATAACAGTGAAACTATTTTATTTATTTTATTTTGTGTAAAGCAGAAGGTTTTTTGCTGTGCAAAACTGTTGTTAAATAAAGTATATTATTTACATTATGGTTTTTATTGATCGATCAACAGAAATAGATAACCATCCAATTAGTCATTAGATTAGTCGACTAATCGATGAAATAATCGGCCGATTAATCGTTTAATAAATAATCGTTTACCCCCAGCCCTAGTGTAAATCCATGCACCGAACCGTGACGTCCGTGCCGATTCTGTTCAATACAAATGTATCGTTACACCCCTAGTGTGTAGGCAGACAGGATGTTAATAAGGGGTGGTGGGGTTGGAGCATTTGGGCTGTAAGTTGCCGAAGCCATGCCAATGTCATCGCTCTCTCTCTCTCTCTCTCTCTCTCTCTCTCTCTCTCTCTCTCTCTCTCTCTCTCTCTCTCTCTCTCTCTCTCCCTCTCTCTATGTCCACCCACCCTCTCCGGCTTATTTTCCTACTCAACTCTTTCTCAGACCCTCTCCCCTCTCTCTTGCGCCCTCCACTTCTCCTCCTACATCCCCTTACTCCTGCTTTCGCCTCTCTTTACAAAAGTCCCCCCCCCCCCAGACCTTTCCTCTCTCCCCCCCTCCCATCTCCCCACCCATTTGGTGGAACAGTGCGGCTGATAAAGCCTGCTGTAATTGGAGCGACTCACACGTTTTCCCAGTGTGTTTGGACCAGATAAAGAATATTGTCAGCGTTTTGCCGACATGGCCTCTGCCGACAGAATTAAATGGACTCTGTTCTCTTCTGTCTGCGGCAAATTAAAAGCCTCTCAATTCATCTGCTGCTCTTGCCTGAGGCTTAAAGGGGTTTGTGGGGGATGGGGGTGGGAGGGGGCCTCCTATTCAGGCAGGAAACTCACAGCCCAGTGAAGGAGAAGGAAGACTAAAAAGCGGAGGCACTCTACTGCCTGTCCGGTTTTTTTTGCTGAGAAAACCCCGGCCCTATTTAATTTTGCTCTCCGCCTTTCTTCTGCCAGTGAGGGAGAGTGACGGGGAGAGAGAGGGAGGGCATGACAGAAGAGAGAGAGAGAGAGAGAGAGAGAGAGAGAGAGAGAGAGAGAGAGAGAGAGAGAGAGAGAGAGAGAGAGAGAGAGAGAGAGAGAGAGAGAGAGAGAGAGAGAGAGAGAGATGGAAATGGGTTAGAGAGTACGTGTCTGTGTGTGGGAGACAGAGTTAGAGACAGAGAGAGACTGAAAAAGAGGTCAAGAGCGAATGTCTAAAGAGAGGTGAAGACTAACTTGGTAGATATTTTTTTCATGCAGCCTGTCAGCCTGCAGCTGTCTCCTTCTGCTGTCTTTGCATATGGGAGAGAAAGAGGAGGAGCATGCATGTATTTAATTGTCTGTGTGTGTGTGTGTGTGTGTGTGTGTGTGTGTGTGTGTGTGTGTGTGTGTGTGTGTGTGTGTGTGTGTGTGTGTGTGTGTGTGTGTGTGTGTGTGTGTAATATTAGCGTGACGGTCATCTGGTCACGCTAATAAAAACAAATAAACCGCAAATAAAAACGAATGAATCCCGGCAAAGGTGTGATCTTGTTTATTGTTGGAGTGTGTTCACGTATATACTCGGGCTGTAACGGTACACAAAAGTCAAGGTTTGGTACGTACCTCGGTTTTTAAGGCACAGTACGGTACGGTACAGTTCATAGTTAAGGGGAAAATTAAAAAAAACTGCTTGTTTGTTAACAACGGAGAATGGCCGTAGATCAGCAGAAATGAAAACACAAATAACTTGGTTATGGCATTTGCATTTCTGAATTCCCAGACAGGGGTTGTTGGAGTACTTTTTTCCGCCGCAACAGTGATAGTAACACCTGGATGGTACCTTTTCAAATCTGTGTGCTAGGGATGTGCATTTCTGGCAAAAATACTATTTGATATTCGCTGAGAAGTATTAAAATAATATTCGAAAATCGGTCAATCAAGAACCCCCCACGCATGCACGCACCTCGGATACACGCACACACAATGAAACAGGGAGAGGCTTTTATGATTTGTATGAAATCAATCTGTTTATTTTAAAATGAACTGTACAATGAAGTACAGTTAAACGTTCCTAATTCAAAAATTTGAACTAAGTTCACAGTTCCAAAGGATTAACTAGTTCATAGTTCTTTTTTCTAGGGATGCACGATATATCGGCAGTGATATCGTTATCGGCCGATGTTAGTCAATTTTTAACATGTCGGCATCGGCCCGATAAGTAAAACTGGTCCGATATTAACAGCCGATATTTATTTCCGTCTAGTTGCCGTTGTGTGTGTTTTTTGCCCATGCGCAGCTTGTTTGGTCATGTGACAGTGTCAGTGACGCAGCCAGAGACTCACGGAGAGGCAGTAGGCCTACAGGAGTGTTTGTCACCTTAACTGAAAATAATCAATGTCGGCGGTTTGGATGTTTTTTACGGTCTCAAATGAAGGTACTCGAATTACAATATGCAGTACTTGCAAAGCCGAAGTAATGCGCGGAGGATGCCGTGTCAAATCATTCAACACCACTAGTGGTGCAACGGTTCACGGGTTTCCCGTGATCCGTACGGATCAACCCTCACGGTTCGGGACGCAAGTGATCCGCGGATCGGCTGATAAAAAAAAAGTTTTACGTTCACGTGATCGGCGCATGTTTAAAGGACAATTCCGGTATTAACAACATCATCAAGTATCGTAGCGAAATACAGTTTCTGTTGTGTTTTATTTGGCGTTCCGTAATCCCATTGAAACGGAAACCGGAACCAGAACCGGACATGATTATATTTGGTTGTAGTCTTTTCGCTCGGTTCTCCGGATCAACAGTAGGGCTAGAACCGAGTGAAAAGACTACAACCAACCAACTATTTGATTTAGCCTATTTCACAGATTTGAGTTGAAATTGACTTAAACTTGAAACACTTTTTGTAATTTATTAGACAAGTGTCTGGTTTCCATGAATATTGGCAAATTTGATTTAAGTTATAAAACCTTGTCAAGATATTTTGATTTGTGATCGTTATTGTGATCTAGGATCCAAACTTTTTCATAGGTGCAAGTTGTAAAAGTAGCCTAAAACTAACACTGTAAGTAACTTGTGTTTGTTATGGATGCCCTGTACCTTGTTGAAGAAACAATGTATTTCGAAGTTTTGGAAAATAAAGAAAGAAATAACTTTTTCATATTCACAGTGTTTACATGTTCTTCAGTATACAAAATCATCATAGAAACTTGTTTTTATACCAATATCGATATCGGTAAATATCGGTTATCGGCCATAACAGCAATTTTAATATCGGATATCGGTATCGGTCAAAATTTTCATATCGGTGCATCCCTACTTTTTTCCAATATGTTGCTGTGAGCTATTATTTTTTTCCTGTATTTTGAACATTAGAGTGGTTGAATTAAGTATCCTAGCGAAATACAGTTTCTGTCGTGTTTTATTGCACATTTAGGGCATTTTGTAAATCCCATTGATTTCTGTTGGAAGACTCATTGCTCGTTGGCCGGAAACGGAAAGGTTGTTCACGCTGAGTTGTTTTTGCTCGGTTCTAGCCCTACTGTTGGGACGGAGAACCGGGCGAAAAGACTACAACCAAACGTAAACAGCCCCCCTTTCCGTTTCTGGTCAACAAGCAATGATTCTAGGAGGTATTCTAGTCCGCTATGAGCCAGAGAGCTAACGTTATGGATTGTACATATTTATAATTCGAAATTCATCTCAGCCTTTATACCACAGATACTCTAGGGTCTATAGCATACAACCGCGTTGTCTGAATACAATTTAACAGCTCTCGTTTTGAAGAATAATCACTGCGCCATTCGCTTCAATGGGAATCGCGACGGTCTATACTTTCAACATAAAGTGTACATATTTATAATTTCACATTCGTCCCAGCCTTTATACGGCAGATACTATAGGGTCTATAGCATACAACCGCGTTTTCTGATTACAGTTTAATGTAACAGTAAGCTGACAACACGCAACTGCAAATTAACCACACAGAGATAACAATGGCAACCGGTCGAACAACACGGCGTTCTGCGAGCCATCCGCCGTGTTGATAAACAAATAACCCCCCTATTGAACGAAGTTAAACCGAGTGAGCGTGCCGTTCACAATCACAAGAATGAACAAGTTAACAGTAACGTTCATCAGGCAGTAATACAGTACGTTCAGTTCACGTTCGCCCAAAATATGAACGAGTTCATGAACTATCGTTCAATGAACGCGTTCAGGCACAACACTGCCATTCACCACCGGAAGTTGTGAAGGCCCATGCAAGTCAACGGAGCATTCAACAGCAGTGAGAAGAGCTGTGTAATAATAAATAACAATAGTCACATTCCAGGGTGCCCACGGATCCTTAAAAAGTCTTAAAAAGTCTTAATTTCATGTTTCTAAATTTAAGGCCTTAAAAAGTCTTAAATTTGTTACAAATGTCATACACTGGTCTTAAATACTGTAACTCAAGGTCTTAAATTTGTCGGGGCAGGACTATTTTTTATTTATTTTTCTCGGGGAGCTTTCCAGGAAGGACATGTAGAGAGGCTTCTTTCTTGCTAGCTGCATATATAAACGATTATCTGCGCGCTTGCTAGCTAGTCTGCGACAATGGGTAGGTGCAAATTCAAGGACAGTTGGCTGGAAGACGTCGGTTTCCGAAGTTGGCTCGCGTCTGTTGCCAACCCCCACCATTGCATATTTTAAGTCTTAAAATAGAGCTGCTGGGCACAGCAGCGCTAAAATAATTGTTAATTAGCATGGAGAAGGACACTAGCCAAAGGGAAGTTAGGTGAGAGTTGGATTCATCAAAAGGTTCGGCTTAGTGAGGAAGGGTTCATGGTTGGGATTGCTAGGATTCTGTCCTAATACAGTCTGAGAGATCAGGAGGTTCAGTAGATGTCCAGCCCTAAATATTATCATGGGCAACACAGGACTCAAGGCTTACAGCAACAAAAACAACTTGCTCATCGGCATACCAGATGAGACGCTTTGCTCCCACTACCCTCACCGGGGAGTGAGAGAACGAGAGAGTGTGACCTAACAGAACATCTTTCTTTTCTTTCTGCTGCTTTTTTCCTCCTCCTCTCCAACCCCCCCTCCCCCCCTCTCTCTCCAGCTCTCCTTGGCCGCATGTGGGATGTCGTGTCAGGGCTAGGGTCCCTCCCCTTTCTCCCATGAGCCTCCTGTGTGCCCACGCACACACCTGGCGCCTCCCCCTCCGCTCTTCCGGCACCCGCCCATACGCACGCACTCGTGCACTAACACCCGTGGCATCGACGCGGCCGTGAACCGGAGCCCTCCGAGCCCAGCAGTGCCCTGTGGAGTCGAGGCCAGCCCGCGTGGAGCCTGAGGATGTCAACAGAGACCGAGCTGCAGCCAGCGCTCAGGCCGGGTACTGTCAGACGCGACTCCAAGCGGAAAGGTAGGCCTCAGCCCGCCCCCTGTCCAAGTGGTCAGAACGATTAGCGTTATCGTGAGTCATATTGATATTCATGTCAATGTTAAAGGAAAACCAAGCCGTGAAATGAGTTGTTTTGGAAGAAAGTGATGTAAGGGGTTGACGTTGTAGGGATATGGATTGATCCAAATCCAAAACTCAACTTAAATAAAAAATGTTTTAAATGCGGACATTAAATTGTAAATATGGACTCAGTTAGCCCTTTATGGTTTCAAAACCCATAATTCATTTTTAATATATCTTCTGCCGTATTTTCCGTACACAATGAGAGGGGGGGATTCAAAATGACTTGGTCATTGTAAAAAACAGGAAAAAAAGTCCCCCAAAAATCCTACAAATTTCCTGTCTTTTGTAACAAATTGTTATGAATAGGATCGGTGAGCGGGGTTTGCAGGGTTCAGATCCACTGATGCCGACTAACAGATGGACTGAAAGCCGGGGAATGCTAAACGGTGATGTTGTGATGTTGTCACTCGCTGTCGAGGGTTTAATCACATCCAGGTGTGGGTGGCTCCAGAGGGAGAGGGAGACAGCAGGTTGAGGTGCTGGTGAGCAGGTGTGTGTATTTGTGGCAGGGGCGTAGCGGGTATAAGGAGTGTCAGTCAAGGGTTAGACGGGCACCTCAGCCCGCCGCCACCTGTCTGGCCCGCGTGAGCCGAGATGCGCCCCGTTTCACCTCTGTGTGACGGAGCGGAAAAATATAGCGCCGCCGTCGGAAGTGACGCTCTATAAGATAAGATAAGAACTTTATTTCATCCCATGCATGGGAAATTAACTTGTTACAACAGCCCATGGAATCTAAAGTATGCAATAATAAAATAAAAAGTATAAAGTATCCAACAATCATGCATTCATAAAATAATACAAAATAAAATAAATATAAATAAATCATACTGTGATTACAATGTCATGCCATAAGGGCAGAAACTGCACACACCCATGAGCTACACAATCAATGCGGCCAAGAGGTGCCTCACTACAGAATAAAAAATACTTTGTCACATATGTACAGTGGAAAATGCACATTATGAAATTCAAGTATTGCATTATTAATTTAGTTGAAGTGATTTTTTGGTAGCACAATATTTCATAACCGATTTGTTATAGAGTCTTATGACAGATGGAATAAAAGACCTTCGGAAACGTTCCTTCTTACATGCTGGGTGTAATAATCTTTTACTAAAGGAACTGTTTTGCGCTGCCATGGAGAGGATGAGAGGAATTGGACCTGATGGATTCCAATTTGTCCAACATCCTCCTCTCCCCTACCACCTTAACAGGCTCCAGTGTACTGCCCAGGACAGAGCCAGCTCTTCCCACCAGCTTATTAAGTCTCTTCCTAGACCCGGATACTAGCTAGGATAACCAGGGCCACGTCAATCAGCTGTTATAAATATTTCTAGTTGAAATTATGTTGGCTGTCCCAAATGCTATTTGTTTTATATTAAACCTTGGTATAATTGTCATTGTCAATTGAGAAATTTTGAGAACCTTTTACACCGTGTACCATCTCAGAAATTATTTTTCTCCCCGAGTACCACCATTGTGACCGATGTTATAAAATATAACAAAATACAATAGCGTAGGCCTGCCCTATTCAGCTACGCAGAGTTCACGCAGCAGCCACATTTATTCCTTAAAATATTATATATATATATATATATACAGTGGCGGCTGGTGCTAAAAAAATCTGGGGGGGCGCACTGGCGGGCGGGGATTACAACACAACAATAAACTACTTGAACATAAATTTTGCTCTCCTCTCCTTCAGGCCAGCAAATTTTTCAATGACTTTCTGATTGAAATCTGTCATTTCACAAACAAGTCTCTTTTCCATGGAGAGCATGGCCAGTGCATTCAGCCTCTCCTGGGTCATGGTGTTTCTGAGGAAGGTTTTCACTCTTTTCAAGGTTGAGAAGCACCTCTCTGCTTCAGCTGTGGTCATGGGTGTGGTGATGAGGATCTTTAAGAGAGTGACAGTTTCTGAAAAGACATCTTGAAGATTGTTTTCCATGAACAGCTGGAACAGGTCCACTGCACCACAACAGGCTCTGAACTCTACTTTGCTGTAGATGAGACTGAGCTCTGTCTTCAGTTTGCTTCCATTCAGCATTTTGTAGGCCTTCAGCGTGCTTTGTAGTGTCTCTTCAGGAAATGCCCCCTGATGGTCCTCAAACCTGTCCCCCTGCAGCAAGGTTGCACAGACAAGATGGTCGGTGAAGGAGAAGCGCTCCCTGGTGTGTCCCAGAATGGTGTTGCAGATCTACAGAGAGAAGAATACAAAAATATAGAGAAAAAATAGATGTCTCTTTAACAATTATTTTTTTTTTTGCATTTGCTCCTCAGACAGTACACTGTTGGCTATATTTTGTGTACATATAGTTATGGCTCCCCTGGACCTATTTATTGCATATTTCAGCTTTTTTTATTGCTATTACTTATGTATTGGTGATAGTACTACTTTAAACAAATAGTTTAATTGTGATTAGGTGATAGGCTACATCTCTGCAACATGAGGCTACATCTCTGCAACATGACAATGACATATTTTAAATTGTATTTCAAAACACATTTCTCCTCTAACAAACATTACAACCTCAAATGAAACATGGACTATGACAGATTTCTACAACATAAACTCACCTCTTCTGCAACATTTTGACGATCCTCTGAACTGAGTACCCGACGCCTCTTTGCTGTCAGAGAACCACTGCTTTGCTCACCCATGGAATGGCGAGAATTTCTGTGTGAGAAGTCATAATAATAATCAAAAAGGGGAAAAGAGATAATGTTGAAAAATGTGATGATCATATTACTGATAGGAATACTTATTACCTGATGATTTGTATGTCCTGTTCAAACTGCTGGATGTTCCCTTTGATGTGGACTGCATCTATGTTCTTCTTCTGGAGCTTGGCATAGAGGAGGTCCACATGTGGCATGATGTGGTGAAAAAGTTCCAGAAAGAACTTAAAATCCTGATGTTCCAGCAGCATGGCCATGCCTCCTGCCTCTCTCATGGTTTTGGGGTCAAAGTCACCCGAGTCGCGTATGTTCTCAAAACACTGAATGAGATCCTGTCTGTGCTCAAACACAGTGTTGACAGCTCGGCTGTGAAAGTTCCATCTGACATTGCTGGATGTTGGCAGTCTATGGGCCACCATTTTAGCAAGAACAGCTGTACGCTTGGGTGATCTGGAAAAAAAGCTGGCAAATCCACCCAGGTCAGAAAAAAAAATTCTCACCTTGGAAATGTGAGAGGTGGCCTGTTGCATGATCAGGTTGAGTTGGTGTGCATAGCAGTGGATATAGTGGGCATTTGGGTACTCATCTTTGATTTTCCTCTGAACACCTGCATTGGCACCCCTCATCACACTGGCTCCATCATATGCCTGGCAGATTAGCTTGCTTTTCTGATCCTCAGGAATGATGGCAGCAAGACGCTCTTTTAATGCAGTAGCAATGGACTCAGAAGTAGATGACTGCAGAGGAATGAACTCAAAAAATCTTTCCTGCACACTGTGTTTGTCATCAATGTAGCGTAGTACAAGCACAAGTTGGGTCTGTGTTGAAATATCTGTTGTCTCATCTGCCTGGATTGATACAAAAACACTCTTTTGAGCTTCTTTAATTATTTGCTCCCTTGCAACAGACAACATACAATCCAGGAGCTCATTTTGGACAGTTTTTGAAGTACCCTTAAAAACAGTGGCAGTCTCAAGGTGCTCTTTCAAAGCTCCATCCAGAGAGGCAACAAAATCCACCAGCCCACGAAATATCCCGGGTTGACAGAGCTCTCACTCTCATCATGGCCACGTAAAGCCAATTCAAAGGCCCCACAAGATTTCACACAGTCTATTATCCTGGACAGTATGTGACGATTTTTTGTCACCTCTTCATTGTGCCTTCTAATGCCAACTCTGTAGCCCTCATCTAATTGTTCAGCAATGCTAACTCGGCCAAAAAACTGTAGCTTCATGCTGTTGTCAAGGTGGCTACGGCTACTTTCATGCCGTTTGCATTTTTCAGAGAGATGTTTCAGGTCTCTGACCCCAGTTGTTGTCCACAGAGCTTCAGTGCCACTGCCAACACTTTGAAAAAGCAAGCATGGAAAGCAATAGAGAGCATTGCTAACTCCACATCCAGCTAGCCAACTGTGTTTGGTGTAACACAAACGAGAGAAGCCTCTAGTGTAACTCCTTCCCCTGTCACTTGCCTGCTGCTGGATTTGTATATCAGGCTGCTCCGGTCCAAGCTCCTTTATTCTTTTTTTTTCCTCCACCGAACGCCTCGAGAAAGGATTACTGCGTAACGAAACAACCGAATTTTCGTTTGCTGTCGCCATGTCTCCTCTTGTCTTCTCGTTGTTGTTTTTTTCTGTCTGCTCCGTGTGCGCGTGGGCGTGTCTGTCGCTCTTTGAGTGACAGGCACGACAGGTATCATGAATCAATCAGACTGGATGAAAAATGAGCCCAAGCACGCTGATTGGCCAGGGGCGCAGAGAGCTGCGCCCGGAGAAGAATCTTGAAGTGACCAATTAGAGACCAGCATGAAGTCACATGGAAGCCAAAAGTTTAAGAGGCCACATACACACTCATTTGGCCGGCGCCCCTCGCTATTGAAATGCATGAAAACAACCCAGAATAAACCCAATATTGAATGGAAAGACATACAAATTTAAAAGTAAAACCCATTGTATGAGTGAACACTGAACAGACGTGGTAATTACTTTTTATTATGTAATTTATGTTTACTGTGTCTATACTTTTTTCCCGAAATTTTGATGGGGCGGCGCCCTAGCGCCCCCTATTGACCGGCCGCCACTGTATGTATGTATATATATAATAAATATAATGTATTATTATTATTATGTATTATTTTGTTTGTGTTGATATGGATCCTCCTGGGTCTGAAATAAAGAATTATATATATATAACTGTTGTCAGCTGGACAAAGGGGTAGCACTTGAATGCACACACACACACACACAAGTGACAACATTAAGAATAACAACTGTAAACCAACAACCTGTTAGAATTTTATTTCTTACAAATAATGCTATCACAAATAATATTAAAAGTTGGCCAGCAAGTTGATAAATTAACTTCCATAAGCCTATCGAGAAAGGTGTGTGTGCCTATGCGAACACAGTCCTGCGATGTCTAGATCAATTGAGGTCAGCTTCAGTATCAGGTGTGGCACAGCATCCATCCTGCTTCTGTAATTAGTTTTTATGATGGCAAGTGAAGAGAAGCCCTTGTCGCATGGATATGTGGATGCAAAAGAGAGAAGAAAGCACATGGAGGGTATTCACTGTGTTGCTGTTTCCAAAAGTCCAACAACAACGTCTTCTGAAAGCTGACTTGTAATGTTTCGTCGCATGACTATTCTATTAAACTCTCCTGCTCACCAACAGCGAAGTCCTCCGGCATTTCATAGGTTTCAATGCTGAACAAGTTTCTCATCAAGTTGTTTGCTTCGGCTGTCACTGAGATGTATTGTCAGTACTCGGACAAGTCTCTGAGCGAGAAGAGGTGCGCAATGATGTTGTTCCCGACTATTGAATCGTGAACTTGTGCCCAATCTCAATTCTCCTTTTCAACCCAACCCCTCATTTTTGAGTTGCCCTCGCTTTAGTGTGGCTTCGACCTGCCCCTCGAAACAAAGTGTAAAGGGGAATTCTTCTCCTATCAAATGGGGCAACACTTCAAGACCTAGTTACGTCAATAGTAGTCGTCTACAGCGTGTATGTCAATAGACGCGAAGAGTTTGTTGCTCGTTGTTTTGAGTTACACAATACCGTCCTCAGCTTTGGTGATTTCTTGAATTTTTTTCGGTTATCAGCGAAGCTGAGTAATGTGGAAATAATAAGACTTATTCAAGGCCGTATTCAATGCCTGGGAATGCTGGTAGATCAGTTTGAGGTATGTTGAATATACTGCAAGAAAGTTTTGTTGTAGTAAGCCTTGCTACACAACTTGCTAGCTAGTATAACTAACGTTAATTTTGTTGGATCAACCCCTTTGTGTTGCATGTAATGTAAAATAAACCACTGTTTACTTTGTTTTTTGTTTTGATCCGTGTGCAGGCCTGATAGGATTGAATACCATACGCATGCATTGTATTTAACTAGTTTCAAGTAGTAAAAGTCCTTCCAATTCAGACTAAATTATGTGAACTTATTACCTTTTCCAGACCAGTCGTCCATTGTACTGCAAGCTTAATGTAAAGGTGCCCATCCTGCGTTGGTGGTTCAAGATAGAGCTGGAGCTGGAGCAGGACTTCCGTCTCAGCAGAAGAGCCATGCCTGGTCTGCAGAGGCTGCTTATTGCTCGTCTCCGGGATTTATACAAGTGTAGCGCCCCCATGCCATGGCTATGAACATGATATTCTAATTAACCCAAAAGTTAATTGGGACGCTCCCAAGTTCACACTAAACTGACCACACGCTATATGTGGTAATCTACCCGATTTTATGTTTAGTTGTATTGTAGTGTCTTGTAGAACTAAACCCCCTATGTATAGGAATCACTGCATGGTAATGACAATAAAACACACATAAGTTACTATGAAAGATGGTTTCATTGAATTAACACGTTAACAAGAATCATTCAGTGCATCGACCCACAGGTAAATCAATTCACACAAGAAAACAGGTAAATCAATTCACACATGAAATCACATGCATTTTGGAAATGTTGAAAGGAAAATGCAGTCCTATGCCGGCACGAACTATTTATCCCCACGTTGCAGGCCTGTGTCGTCGCTTGGGTACGTGGAGGCCAAAAACAGAACGGCCGCTTCACTCACAGGAGCAAACAAACAAACAATCAAATGTACCTTTCACCTCACTTGGCGGGGTGTGTGTGTGTGCGCGTGTGGAAGCGATCAGACAGTCGCGGACTCGCGGTCCTCGGGTCCACGCAGGAGTTTTATCCAAACCGACCGCACTCAGCCTTCTGCCGCGTCCACGTCTGGAGGCAGGCTCAGCATCTCCAGAAACCTCAGAAGCACATCCCCGATCGCTGATCTGGTGGTTATCTATCCGACAACCGGAACAGTATACCTCTAGTCCATTTTCTAGACAGAGTATCAATCGCATGTAGGTATAATTGGTATAATTGGATCACGAGCTCGGACTAGCCGTCCGTACTCTTCCTGGTTCACACCCCTTCAGCTGCCGAGCTTCCAACCTTTTAACCCTCCGGTTCAAAGGTTACATTAAGAAAACAACCAAAACGTACATACTCAAATGAAAATAAAATACAGGCCATAGGATAATAAAACATTCTGCATAATGCATTCAAAATCATTAAACATTTATTAACACCTTTTAACTTAAAGAAAATTAAAGGAAAATATAGCACAGGGCTACACTCTCCCCCCCCCTTAAATGTCCTCATGCCCTCATGAGACCCAACTCGGGCATGAAAAATTAGTTTATTATCCAATTTTTATGACTACACCCCTATGAACTATAGTCAAAGGCTGGTCCTTAGATCTTCCTGCCTCATCATATTTTAACCTAATAACCGGCTTAATTGACCTCTTCCCTCGTCGAGGAGAATTTCTCTGAGGTTCAACTTCCTCAGCTGATACAACTGGATCTTTATCAGATACAGTTCTACCTCGTTGTCCAACAGGGGTATCTGCATCGTTACCAGTATTAACAATATCATCACTCTCATTAGCAAGGACATGTTCAGGCTCTGATATCACCTCAGACTCAACCTCACTCTCCTCTGGATCAGATGCAGTTTGTTGTTCATCAGCAGTGTCCACTACTGGCATGACATCGTCCCTGCTTCTCTGAAAACCACGAGTACAGGAATCAGGAGGTTCAGCTCTCCATCTGTAAACAGGTCTAATTTCACATTCAGAATCACTAGTGTCCTCATCAACGAAGTAGCGGTCTGATTGTCTCAAACTAGGACTCTTAGGGGAAACAGATTTTCTTTGAGTCCTAGTCACCGATCTTGCGACCGGCAATGGAGCATCCTGCTCATCATCAGCTATCCGGACCAGCTCACCAATAGGCAAAATATTGTCTCTGTGTAGGGTTCTAAGTTTCCCCATTCCACTATCAGGCTTGACTCTGTATGCAGGCAAGTCAGGTAGCTTTTCAACCACCACATAAGGTAGAGCGTTCCAACGGCTCGGTAACTTATGCTTTCCCTTCAAGCCCAAATTTTTCAAGAGTACTCTGTCCCCCTTGGCTAAAACTTGGTTGCGCATGACCTTTTCGTAGTTCCTTTTGTTTCGCAAATGAACTTGTGTAGCTGACTTGGCAGAAAGTTCATATGCACTCTGTAAGTCCTCTTTCAACTCTTCTACATAACGTGAATGACTGACCGATCCCTGCTTATCAGTGCCAAAACACACATCAATTGGCAATCTAGCCTCTCTTCCGAACATAATGTAATAGGGGGAAAACCCTGTGGCATCGCTCTTAGTGCTATTGTATGCATGCACTAGTTGACTCACATGACGGCTCCACTGTCTCTTATGTGTGTCCCTCAAAGTCCCCAGCATTGAAAGCAGCGTTCTGTTAAAACGTTCAGGCTGGGGGTCCCCCTGGGGATGATAGGGAGTCGTTCTGGACTTTCGGATCCCCAACGTCCTCAAAAGTTCTTTGATCAATCGGCTTTCAAAATCACGGCCCTGATCCGAGTGAATTCGAGCCGGGAGGCCATAATGCACAAAGAACCTTTCAACCAAGACTTTGGCCACTGTTATTGCTCTTTGATCTTTAGTCGGGTATGCTTGTGCGTAGCGACTGAAATTATCTGTAACGACGAGTATGTTACCATATCCACTTGAGTCTGGTTCCAAAGACAAGAAATCGATACAAACCAGCTCCATAGGTCCATTAGAGGTAATTTGATGTAACGGAGCAGCTCGGGAACAAGGGCTCTTCCACGTTACACACCTCCCACAGTTACCTATGTATTTCTCAACAGCCTGAGACATTTTCGGCCAGTAAAACCTTTCCCTTACCAGGTCTACAGTTCTCTCTACCCCCAAGTGTCCCATATCATCATGTAAAGCACGAATCACAGGCAATCTGAACTCCTTGGGCAGTAGCAACTGACGTCTTTCTTTTCCGGAGGCTTTGTTTGTAATTCTGTACACTAGTCCGCCTTCAACACTGAATTTCGGACTCTCACGTTTCAGCAAACCTACTTCAGGGTCAGTCTGGCTTAAATTAGCTGGCCACTGGCCAGTGTTCAGGGCCTCTCTAACCACCTTGAGTACACTGTCCTCCAGTTGCGCTTTTCGCAATTCTTCTCAGGTGAACTGTTCCAGACTACCCAGATTGAGATGAGTTGCAAAAGCATACAACTCAGGAACACCTTCTGCAGGGATACCTAGTCTATCTGCTACACGCACCTCCCCGTCAGGTGACTCCAGTACGTGTGCATAACCACAGATGGCCCTCACGTCACCCTGTGACAGCTTTTTCCAGGGCTCAGTGTCCTCGTCAATCCAAATCATATGTAGCTAGGGCCGCAAGCCACCTATGCCCTGTCGCATTTAGCTTCCCAGTTGTCAATACGTAGGTGAGCGGATTGTTGTCCGTCATCACAGTGAATCTCACCCCATATAAATAGTCATGGAACTTATCCACCACTGCCCATTTAAGGGCTAAAAACTCAAGTTGATGAATATGATACCTCTTCTCTGCAGCACTCAAACCTCTACTGGCGAACGCGATAGGCCTAAGGCCTTCATCATGCACCTGATTTAAGACAGCCCCTAACCCTTTAAGGCTAGCATCAATGTGCAACACATAGGTCTTGTTCGGGTCCGCAAAAGCTAATACAGGCGCGTTGGTGAGGCACTCAATGACCTCATGGAAAGCCTTGGTACACTCATTAGTCCATCTTGAGCCAAACGGTTGAGACTCTTTAAAGTACTGCTGTTGGTCTTTAACACTCACTTTCTTTCCTTTCCTCACAGGAGGATAACCCTTGGTCAGGTCTGTCAATGGCTTAACTGTGGAGGAGTAGTGTGCTACAAATCTGCGATAATAGCCGCAGAAACCGAGGAAAGATCTCAGGGACTTCAAGTCAGTAGGCTTCGGCCACTTGGTGACAGCCTCCACCTTAGCTGGGTCGGTGGCAATCCCGTCAGCCGACACAATATGCCCCACATATTTTACTCTAGGCTGGCAGAACTGGCACTTATCCATTGAAAGCTTAAGACCCACTTCCTCGAGACGGTCTAACACCTTCATCAACCTCTCCTCATGCTCCTCCAAAGTCGCACCGAAAACAATTAAATCATCTAGGTAGACAAGGACTTGTAACAAGTTCATGTCCCCTACGGCCTTCTCCATTAAACGTTGAAATGTCGCAGGAGCCCCCATTACTCCCTGCGGCATTCTCTCGAACTGATAGAAGCCGAGAGGACATATAAACGCAGTTTTCTCCTTGTCTTCCTCGGCCATGGCTATTTGATAATAGCCGCTACGAAGATCAAGAACGGAGAACCATCGGCTTCCAGTTAAGCAGTCCAGTGCATCATCGATGCGTGGGGTGGTGTATTGATCAGGAATAGTCTTAGTATTCAGAGTTCGGTAATCGATGCACATACGCACACTACCATTTTTCTTTCTGGCGATCACTATCGGTGATGCGTACGGACTCCGTGACTCCTTGATCACTCCTATAGCTAGCAAGTCTCTAAGGTGCTTACGCACATCCTCTATGTCAGCAGGCGTCAAACGTCTGGACCTCTCCCGAAAAGGTCGGGGGTCAGACAGTCGAATGCGATGCTCCACTCCTTTGGCCAAGCCAACTTCCCATTCATGGAGTGAAAACACTTTGCGCCGCCGGCACAGCTTCTGGGTAAGTCTCTCTCTCCATTCCCTAGGAATAGGAGAATCACCAAAATCAATCTGACTGGGGTCCATCTCTCTTGATATCTCACCAGTCCCTGGCGAAGTCGCCAAATCAGCCACCTGCACTTTCCCTAGCGGTGTGCCTGAAGGTATCCTCACCTCTTTCTTGGACTCATTCTGCAGTAGCAGAGAGAAACATTTAGGATTAATAGCCTTAGCTAGGGCTACCACAGGCTGCAACATCACACCTTGAGGCAATGGCGTGGAATCACTCGCCTCCACCACAACTATGCCTTCAAGCTCTGACTGAAATAAGTCCACTTGACACGGCACACAACAGCTCTCTAGAGGGGGTATGGTTAGCTGCCCAGGGCCCATCCAGCTGATCAAACCGACAGTTTCATCTGGGTCCCCTTCGCTAACACTGTGAAACCATCCCTTTCTCAAGCCCAAACCCCCTGATGTTCAAAGTATTAGTCAGAGTTTCACTCTTTTGATGGCCGCACACAGCAGCAAGTCGGTGAAACAAGCTAGCGTTGGTGCCTAAAATCATAGGGACCTGATCTGGCGTGCTAGGTCCAGGACAAATCAAAGCCAACACTGACAGTGTTTCTTGTTTCCCAACAAGCTCTTTAGGGAACTGCATATCGACTACAACATATCCTAAGTATGGGTAGCTGTTATCACTAAGGCCCCAAATGGCCAACCCCGACACTGGTTGGATGGTTACATCCCACAAGTGTTCCTCATACCATTTTTCAAAAATGATCGTCACTTGTGACCCGCTATCCAGAATCGCTGTACAGGAGTGCCCATTCACCTTCACCTGCATAGTAGACGACGGACCAATCAGCCCCTTAGGAAACGTAGCAGTTGTCTTGGATTGCACAGCTTGTTTTCTGACTGAAGCGTGCGTTGTGTCATCCTTAAAATCACTGTCAGGAAAGCAGTTTCTTTTGGCTTTATTAAGTGAAGCAATAAGCCTCCTAATAACTCTTTTCTCATTTTCAGGAGACGAGTACTTAGTGGCGATATGACCGTCCTCCCCACACCGGTAACAGAAACGGTCACCATCACTCTTAAACCTCTGCGGTCGTGCAGAAGACCCACGCTCAGCAGTATTCATCCCAACAGCAGCAGCTGCAACCTGCTGCTCAGCTACATCCCCGCCTTTAGCCTTCCACTTCTTTTCTAATCTGTTAACTTTCTTTCGCAAAGCAACCTCGTCAGCTCCGTCCTTGCCTGACTGGAATGACTGGGATGCTAAAGCATGAACATCACACTCCCCCTCACCGAAGGATGGCCTCTTATTCATCTCAGACACATAGGTTTTAAGAGCTTTGAAGTCAGCCTTCAGTTCCTCCACAATGTCAGTGTTATTCTCTGCAGATTCATCTCGTGCAGCAACACTTCGAACACGGGTATTCACTCTTTGCCGTGTCCGGTCATGTTCTTCCTCCGTTCTGATCTCGGTAAATAAATCTAGGAAATTAGGAGGATAGACCTTTCTTTCATTTAAACGCATTCTTAGCAGCATCCAATCAGAACCGATTGCCCCACGAAGCAGCTGTTCAACCCTCACTCGGTCTTTGTCTCGGTCTGAAATACCACCTTTCTTAACCACCTTAGCCAGAATAGGTTCAAGCCTCTGGACATAGTCAGACAACTTCTCACCAGCCTTCTGCTGTATGAGGCGAAAAGAGAAATAGAGGTCGTCACCAGACTCTGCAGACCCAAACGCATTATCTAGTGCATTCAAATACTCTTCAGGGCTGGCACGGGGTCTACTAAGGCGCAAGGACCTCACTACCTCTACAGCAAGACCCCTCAAACTCTCAATGATTCTGCGTTTCTTTTCCTGCTCAGGCCATTCGCTTTCTTGGACCATCAGTGTCGCCTGTTCTAACCAGTAATCCAATGATTCCTCCCCAGCCGGGGTGGGAATGCTACCGGAGAAAATCCTAAGCCGGCGATAACTATGACTCTCAGTCTGGCCTTTATTAGCTCGACTGATAGCATCAGCTAAAGACTGGAGAACTGCATCTGAAGTCCCGCCAGGGGGAACTGACGGAGTGCAAAAACCTTCTAAATCAGCTACTGATTTCCCCTCAGTTGCTAAGAAGATTTTCAACTTCTCTGAAAAATCATCAGGAGCAGCAGGAGTTCCATTAGCATTCACAATCTTCCATACATCGTCACCATCAGCAGGCCTCACCTCCGGGGGAACCCAACTTGAAACAACCTCTTCTTTGCATTCACAAAGAACTAAAAGGCCACCAGCCTCACTGCTGAATTTCCTCCCCCGTACTCGGACACGTCCCCAACATCGCACAGTATGTAGGACATCTTCAATTTGGCCCACTTCAAGATCTTCACGTACACCGATAACCAATATGGCATGCTTAGGGTTAATGCCCTCACTACTGCACCACTTCAGAAGCTCTGTTTGCTGCCAGGCTTTATAATTTGATGGATCCTCCATGGCTAAATTACAATCTTCTTTAAGCGCAAACGACGTGCTTACCTAACAATAAGACAATATGACTACGACAACAAAAAGGATTCCAAAACACTACAAACACAGAAAATCCCGGACGAGCCCCCATTTTATGTAGCGCCCCCATGCCATGGCTATGAACATGATATTCTAATTAACCCAAAAGTTAATTGGGACGCTCCCAAGTTCACACTAAACTGACCACACGCTATATGTGGTAATCTACCCGATTTTATTTTTAGTTGTATTGTAGTGTCTTGTAGAACTAAACCCCCAATGTATAGGAATCACTGCATGGTAATGACAATAAAACACACATAAGTTACTATGAAAGATGGTTTCATTGAATTAACACGTTAACAAGAATCATTCAGTGCATCGACCCACAGGTAAATCAATTCACACAAGAAAACAGGTAAATCAATTCACACATGAAATCACATGCATTTTGGAAATGTTGAAAGGAAAATGCAGTCCTATGCCGGCACGAACTATTTATCCCCACGTTGCAGGCCTGTGTCGTCGCTTGGGTACGTGGAGGCCAAAAACAGAACGGCCGCTTCACTCACAGGAGCAAACAAACAAACAATCAAATGTACCTTTCACCTCACTTGGCGGGGTGTGTGTGTGTGCGTGTGGAAGCGATCAGACAGTCGCGGACTCGCGGTCCTCGGGTCGACTGGTCCACGCAGGAGTTTTATCCAAACCGACCGCACTCAGCCTTCTGCCGCGTCCACGTCTGGAGGCAGGCTCAGCATCTCCAGAAACCTCAGAAGCACATCCCCGATCGCTGATCTGGTGGTTATCTATCCGACAACCGGAACAGTATACCTCTAGTCCATTTTCTAGACAGAGTATCAATCGCATGTAGGTATAATTGGTATAATTGGATCACGAGCTCGGACTAGCCGTCCGTACTCTTCCTGGTTCACACCCCTTCAGCTGCCGAGCTTCCAACCTTTTAACCCTCCGGTTCAAAGGTCACATTAAGAAAACAACCAAAACGTACATACTCAAATGAAAATAAAATACAGGCCATAGGATAATAAAACATTCTGCATGATGCATTCAAAATCATTAAACATTTATTAACACCTTTTAACTTAAAGAAAATTAAAGGAAAATATAGCACAGGGCTACACAAGTTATTTTTTGATTAACTTTTTTGCTGAATGAATTTTGAATGTCTCAGGAATGCACCTATTGCATTCATGGTAAAACGTGGTATGATAAGTCAAGAATCTGTTGGAAATATTGCACTAGAACTTGAGGTAGTGTGCAATCAATGTCAAAAATAAATATGGTTGTTAAGGCATTAACAATCACACATAATCACATTTTATCTATATTTTTTCTAAAGGGACTAAATAACTCGGTTTTTAACAATCAGTGGATGGTTCATCTTTTTCTCTCTTCTTAGCGGTTGTGGGGACTATCAATTTGACATTCCTTGTTATAAGGAAAATATCTATAATACATTGAAACCACATTAGGATAATGCGATGGTCATCATCATTTTATGTTGTGTTTTTGATCCTTTTGCATCTTTCGCCACCATCTTGCCTAGGATTGTGTGGCTCTCAAAAAACGTACTTTTTAACATTTACATTTGGGGCATTTAGCAGGCGCCTTTATCCAAAGCGTTGTACAATAAGAATATATAACTAAGTGCCAAGCACCAACAATTGCTAGGTTAACCCATTCCCACATACAACAAAGCTTGCAAAGCTAATAGGACAGAACTAAGTAATATTTTTAAGTGCCAGGATGTAAAAAATACAATACGTTTTTTAACAATAAGTGACTGTAAGGATGTACAGCATACAATTTGCGTACATTAAGTGCCAGGTCGTACAACATACAATAAGTGTCTAGGAGGGGTGGGAGCGGAGGGGGTGGCTATGCAGAGTCTAGGTGAACTCTGAACAAGTGACTCTTGAGTCTTTTGCGGAAGCTGGTGAGCGACTCTGCGGTCCTGACATCAGCAGGGAGCTCGTTCCAACACTGCGGTGCCAAAACAGAGTAGAGTTGTGACTTTTGTGATCAACCTTTGTTTACTCGTAGCAATGGTGGTACCAGACATCCAGCTGAAGTAGTTGAGCGGAGCACTCGAGCAGGGGTGTGTGGTCTGACCAACGCTTGGAGGTAGGCAGGGGCAGTACCATTGACCACCTTGTAGGCCAGTACCATCATCTTGAATCTGAGCTACTACAGGGAGCCAGTGGAGGTCTGGAAAAGGGGGATCACGTCCGACAATCTAGGTTCTTGACACACAGCAAAGGTTTAATCGCGGAGGCACGAATTCCAGCCAGGAGCGGGTTGCAGAAGTAGACGCGGGATGACGAACACTTGGACCAGGAACTGAGCTGCTTCCCTCTTGAGGAAGGGCCGGATCCTGCGCATGTTGTAGAGGGCAAATCTGCAGGTCGGGCCACTGTGTTGATGTTCGCGGTGCAGCATAACTGATTGTCCAGTACCACACCGAGGTTTCTCACTGTTGCCTCAACAGTAACCAGTAAGTCCATGGCAGGGCAATCTTTCTCTGGCATAAAGAGGAGCTCAGTCTTGTTTAGGGTAAGCTTTAGGTGATAGCCCTTCCCCTTAGTTCTACCCCTCTATGAAACGACTATTGGGACAGCCCTATCTCTACATTTGACCGCGCAAAGTTGAGGGGTAGGGCTAAGGGGTAAGGCTAAGGGGTGAATTTGGAGATGACGTTTGAGATTCAATGGTTTCATGGATTCATTTATATAACATCACCACATACCACCACATAACACCTGTGCTTGGTTTACTGTTCTCCACTTCATTTCTTTATAGTTTTTCTCGAAATATTCTCCTGTCCGCACTCCTGTCCGAAACAGGCTGATATTGAAACAAATCTATTAAAGGAAAGGCAAAACTTATTTTAAGCCCTGTTTTAATTTTCTCATGGTTAATATATTTCCAATCAGACTAGTATTTTGATATTATTATGCTTTTAAATAATGAATATATACTTCTTTTTTTTTTTTTCAGAGATTCCTCTGTGTACCACTTAATAGCTCACGGTAGGCAAGGGTACCACAGTTTGAGAATCAATGCTATAGAAGAATGAAACAGGCAAGATGATACTGTTGGTGAGATTAGCTCATCCATAGGTCTGGACTGAATTTAGGAAGTATAAAGAGACAAAGAAACAAGTGACTTATTAATAGAGCATCTACATTTTTTCATGTAGAACCTTAGGAACAGTATTATATAACCCGGACAATTATTAAGCGACAAATCACCAAAACTAACCAAAAAGCATATTATATTGTTATATCATTGTATGATTAATTTCTGTCTGAATGCAAAAGAGGCCCTTCTGGAATCATCAGGACCATGCACCCGCACCTCAGCCACCGTAACACCCTGCATACCCACATCAGAAGAGTGCTCAACACACTCACACGCACACCTCAGCACCACTGCTGAAAAACATTGTAGGGGAAACGCAAGGTAGTACAGTAGATGTTTGCACAGTCTGTGGCTCAGTTATGGCAAACAAGCGTTTTGTTCCCAGAGGCGCACTCCACGTCAGAGGCTCCTCAAAGTCTCTCTTGTCCTATTTATAAAATGGCATTGGATCATGTTCATCACTCAGATAGGTGCTGCACCTTTAGGGCCGAGGGGGGCAGCAATATGATCTCACACAAACACAAACACAGCACATATACATAATCACACAAACACCAAGACAAAGGAATGCACACACACACACATAGATGCACACATTGAAAAACACACACATCAACACAAACTAGGGTTGGGATTGAAGCCCAGAAGAGCAACTGAAAGGGAAGATGAATTGGTTGCCCTCAGCATCCAGACTGGTGCTGGAAGTTGGTCTCCCTTCAGTCTGTCTCTCTCTCTCTCTCTCTCTCTCTCTCTCTCTCTCTCTCTCTCTCTCTCTCTCTCTCTCTCTCTCTCTCTGTCCATCCCTTTCTGTCTGGTGTCATACTCTTTTTTTTTTATATTTTGGTGTGTAGGGTACATAGTCGTCAATGCACGCACGTGGAAACACAGCTGGCTGATGAAAGTCAAATGCAATAATATACCACACACAGGCAACGAGTCTGCCCCAAGCACACAACAATTTCAATATTTCCTATTCATGTCTACTGTATGTGCGTGTGTGTTTGTGCATGTGTGTGTATGTGTGTGCGGGCGGGACCAAATGACCCAGAAACCCAGTCCGCACCACATTTATCTCCTTTTTCTTTCTATCCCTCTTGTCCCCCTGTCTAATTCGTTAGAGTGAGCGAGGGACAAAAAAAGTGGCTTGGCGACCATATATGGGAGAGGGAGAGAGGAAGACTAATGAGCTAACATGGAAGATAGGTGTGTCATTTAAATCCTTTGTTTCAATTCAATTTTGAACAAAGCAATCAAAAGTGTACTACATCGCTCCAATTTGTGTGTGTGTGTGTGTGTGTACGTGTACATGCTATATCCATACAGAAATTAGGTTAATCCATGGAGCGCTTCAAATAAACCAGTTTATTTTCCTCTCCTTCCTCGCCATAAGAATTTCCTTTTTATTTATTTACCCTGAAAAACCAAAGATAACCTCCAACCTTTAACATGTGCCATAAACCTGATAACTATGGAAGCATATATGTAGCAAAATTCAAATGGCAATGCAATTTGCAATTTGCAATTCAATAAGTAATTACATTATGCAATTGACAATGCATTATGCAATTTCATAATGTAATTTGTAAATACGTTATTCAAAGTGTATTTTAATATGCAAAGTGACAATGCAATCCTCAAATAAATTTGCAAAAGTTATAACAATAAAAATACAATAACATTTTGTCAAATTCTTTGAGTTCCTTTATTCAAATTGAAAAGCTATAGCGTCCCCGTGATTGCAATCCACTTCGCCACGCTCCGTGTGTTGCGATATTCAAATGACATTTCAATCCGCAAAACGGAATCCAAAACGGAATCCAAAGAGGAATCCAAAAAGTCAATATGCAAAGTGGCAAACGTATCAGCCAATCAGCGTCTGGGCGGGAACTACGTCACTTTCTATTGTGTCTGACTGTTTTATCTGTGGGGGGAGGGAGTTCCAGAGCCTGGGTGCTGAACCGCTGAATGACCGGGCACCCATTCGTAATGAGTCGTGATGTGGGGATACATAGTAGTCCAGCAGAGGTTGAGCGGATGGAGCGGGAGGGAGTGTATTATTGGAGGAGGTCCCAGAGGTAACTGGGGGCTAGGTTGTGGAGAGCTTTGTAGGTGAGGAGTGGGTGGAGACGGTGGGTCTCCCGACCTTATGTTTCGCACCCAGTGCCTGTAGCACTTGGGAAATCTTTGTGTTTACCACACTGGCGTCAAAACGTACCAGTGAGGATAAGTCGTCTATCCTATCTCCCAGAACACGCACTCTATCTACTGCATCTGTGTCTTCAACACGATTGTTCTCCACATCATCGGCCAAACTTCGGAGCGTATCAATAATCTCCATTGGTGACCATGGACCTGACACATACGAAATTACGAACTAGAAGTGAACAAGGAAATTACGAGCAAGTGACGTAGTTCCCGCCCAGACGCTTATTGGCTGATACGTTTGCCACTTTGCATATTGACGTTTTGGATTCCTCTTTGGATTCCTCTTTGGATTCCCTCTTTGGATTCCGTTTTGCGGATTGAAATGTCATTTGAATATCGCAACACACGGAGCGTGGCGAAGTGGATTGCAATCACGGGGACGCTATAGCTTTTCAATTTGTATAAAGGAACTCAAAGAATTTGACAAAATGTTATTCTATTTGTATTGTTATAACTTTTGCAAATTTAATTGAGGATTGCATTGTCACTTTGCATGTTAAAATACACTTTGAATAACGTATTTACAAATTACATTATAAAATTGCATAATGAATTGTCAAATGCATAATGTAATTCCAAATTGCATTGCGGGCAATATGCCGGATGAATGCACCCCTCCCAGCCAATCAGAATCGAGCATTCTTAAATGAAGTAATTAAGTAAGGGATAATGCCCGACGAGGTGTCCATTATCAGGAATTAATGGACGACGTGGAGGCGTGAACCGTCCGACGCGAAGCGGAGGACGGTTGCCTCCGCGAAGTCCATTAATTCCTGATAATGGACACCTCGAAGGGCATTATCCCGCTTATACCACGGTCACTTACCAACGGTGACCAAATTAAGACCATTAATTTATATTTTCATGCGTTTTACAATCTGAATATAAAGTTTTCCACAAAACATACATTTGTTTCCCTGGTTACGCCTGAGGGTCCGACTAATACCCGGAACCACCATTACACGCCCGTTGGGTTCTCATGCAACGGAAACGTTGTTCACTCCTCCAGTAATTAGGACGGACCATAGCTACGACTTTAGAACGGGAGGTAGCGGGAGGTTTTATAGTCCGCTGAGCTTTGTTTTGTTTCCCGTTGCTATGGTTACTACTATTTTAGAGACGATACGCCAGCTAGCGCATTAATTGAGAACGGTAAACAGACAATTTGACGGAACTACTTGTCCAGGTGTCCGTATATCAGGAGTTAATGCACACCCTGCATCCAATCAGAATCGAGTATTCCCGCAGACCGTGGTATAAATATATATATATATATATCTTTCCTTGCCTCATTCTTCTGCTACAACTACTACTTTGACACGTGTTTGAATTATCCAATCATCAAACAAAAAGTCCCCCTAGAGATGCCGTAGAACAACTAGCATCACAGCTATGCGCCGGTGGTGTTAACTCAGGCTCCCTTGTAATATGTAACATCCTGTCTGTGTTATTTAGCATGTACATACACTAGAGTGGAAACGCACTCGAGCACCCACAATTGGATAGTTGTGTTTAATTAGTGCAACTGTTGACTCGATCAGAGGAAACATCCTAGGAAGCTCCAATACCAATAAATCAAGCGGTTGACGCTCTGCCAGGGCCTGCTTCTTCCTCTTTTCATTATGATTTTGTTTATTGGAAAAAAAAACGACCACTCAGTTGTTTTTATTACATATCTCTATATCCACCTCTGTAAATTAAATTCTCCAGCACATGAAACCGAAACAGAGGTTTATTTCCTGAGGGTGTGTTCGTTGGTACGGGTGGACCCACTTCTCCCTGCACCACACTGGTGTCCTGACCATGGATACCATCTGTCTGGGAGGCGTGTTGCACATTATGTGGCATCCAGAGTGGCCTTGGCTGGAGTGTTCCTACAAGTGTAGCCAACCCAGGAAGTAGAGAAAAATAAGGAGATCTCATATTGCAATGTGTGGATCTTTAAACATGCCTCCATGTTATTGGATGGGTTATGATTATTTTTTTAAGATTGGCTTCGACATGGGGTTAGACATTAACCACCATTACCACTGACATCGGTTGGTTAAGTATTTGATAAAGGAAAAAAAAAAGGGGGGGGGGGGGCTTTATGGGACCATTTACGTTTTTGACAAAGTTGACTCACTGGTAACTCTCTGTCATTCATGAAAGGTTGTCAATGTGACTGTTAAGTTATAATGACCTCAACGGCTGGGGGAAGGTCGCTTGTGTGGCAACATGGCCAACTTTAAACAAGTCTCTCTCTCTCTCTCTCTCTCTCTCTCTCTCTCTCTCGGTATACTGTAGCTGCCAGCCAGCGGCGTGAACAGAGGGTTATAGCTCGGCAGCTGTTAGTGTTTGGTGTGTGCACACTTTCTACTCGTGTGTTCATGTGCATACATACTGCTGCATGTCATTGTGTGTGTGTTGAGTGTGTGCATTTCAATTTGTATATGTGTGTGTGTCTCTAGTGTGCGATTAGCCAACACATTATCTTCTTGGTGTGGATATTATGTTCCAATCCAGTCTATCTGCCACAATCACTGCTGCCATTTACGCCAATATCTTTCCCCTGGGAGCCTTAGAGCGCAAACAATGGTTTAGTGTGTCTGCATGGTGTGTGAGTCTGTGTGTGAGAGAGAGCGAGAGATAGAGTTTGTTCTTGTGTGTGTGTGTGTGTGTGTGTGTGTGTGTGTGTGTGTGTGTGTGTGTGTGTGTGTGTGTGTGTGTGTGTGTGTGTGTGTGTGTGTGTGTGTGTGTGTCTGGAAAGAAGAAAATGCCTTTCATATTTTAAACCCTCTATGTTTGGGGTCCAGAATCTGTGTCCAGGTTCCAGCCCATTGCAGTGACTCATTGCCTCTGCAGAAGTCCAGAGGACAGGTATTGCTGGGCCAAGGGCCTTTGTGATTATTTCCTTTTTCCTCTTGTCAGAATGGCTCTAGAAGCTCAGGTCTACGTGTCACATGCTCCCTCTTTGTTTCCGGTGCTTCTCCATTTTAATTTCCACCGTTCGCTGACAGGGTTGGTGTGTTGAGTCATTTTTCTCTACTACAGGGTTTTTGAATTTTATGTTTGTTGTAAGCCTTAGTTTGTGACTAATAATTAGATAATTCTTTCCATTATTGTCGACTGCAAAAATGTTTGTGTGAAGTCCATTAAATACAGTCAAATAGCTAAGTACATAATAGCAGTTGGACACTGCCTTTCAACATTTTTTATGAAAATATATTTAAACAGTGAGGCAGCAATGCATTAGTATCATGTGCCTCTGAGCTATCACAAGATCTAATCTTTTGTTACCTCCGAGTTTTTTAAAAACGACAAAAGGACACTGCTTTAAAAAGGCATCACTGATATAATGAAAAAAATATCGGTTCTACACTCTGTATGTGTGCTTCTCCGACTCTCTGAGTATTTGTGTAACTGCAAAAGGTTGGGTGTTCCTTCTCTTTCATTTTTTCTCTTTCTCGCTGTCCTCCATATTGATGTGTCTTTGCCCACATCACTACCTACAGTCTCTATAGCTAGAGTTTTCGGCACAATGTCACGCACATTTGCGCAAATATAACCTCGCCCTCGTACACATACTGTCTCAAAAACAATCTCTCTCTAGTACACGTACCATCTCAAAGAAAACCTCTCTCTTGTACAAGTACTGTCTCAAATGCAACCTCTCTCTTGTACACGTACCGTCTCAAAGACAACCTCTCTTGTGCACTTGCTGTCGCAAATACAGCCTCTCTCGTACACGTACTGACTCAAATACAACCTCTCCCACGTACGCGTACTGACTCAAATTCAACCGCTTCCGTACTACTGACACAAATACAACCTCTCCTGTACACGTACTGACTCAAATATAACCTCTCCTGTACACGTACTGACTCAAATACAACCTCTCCCGTACACGTACTGACTCAAATACAACCTCTCTCATATATGTACACGTACTGACTCAAATGCAACCTTCTCTCGTACACATACTTTGTGTCTATGTTTGTGTTTATTTCCTGTTGGCAGTGTTCTAGCCCATCGTTATATTCCCATAAGAAGCAGAGGTCAGGGTATGATACTAAATGGTAGCTACATTTGTTGTAAGATACATGTTATCTGTGCTGATTTATTTGTTAAAAATAAGTTATGTTGTCTTGTTCTCAAGATGATGTCCTGGAAGAAAACAATTTGTTGTCCTTTAACTTTTGATTTGAATTACTTTTAACTGCAGGTGGACTGTATTTAGCAATACTGCTAAAAAGATATATCGCAAATAGAATATTGTTATTTTCGAGATGTGATCAGATTCCTTTGACCGTATTTCTTAATAAGTTAAGTAACTGAAATGAAGACTACACAATCCATACTTAATCTGTTTATATTGAACCACAACTTAATTAGAATTTGACAAATACTTTTGTATTGTAACCTAAACACTGAAACCAAGAAAAAACACGCACACAAACACATTTGTGTGGCCAGTGAGTGACATCAGCTGAAACTAATTTTATTTGGAAGTAAAAATGAGGAAGAGTCTCACACGCAATATCCTGGATGACTCCACAAAAGGGTTTGAAAAAAACAAACATTTGAAATGACCAACCTTTCAGACACCTTCAGGTTATATATTACCGTTAATGAACTCTGTAAACCTGCATAAAAGATAAACTGCAATATCATGGTGCTCTAATAAGTTGTGGTCACTGAAAGCGCCTCACATTCTCATACTGCCGGCGGTTTCAATCATGCAAGGTTGGGCTGTACGGTATGGACTAAAATGTATATCACGGTATGATTTGAGGCAAAGACGGTAACGGTATTATATCACGGTATGTTAATTTTTCTTCTAATTTCGATATAAATGCTTCTGAAGGGGTAAAATACTGATTAGGCAGCAAACAACATAAAGATTTCTTTCTCCATTTGTTCGTGGACCTTTCTGTATAGTTTTGGCATCTCAATTTGGCTGAAGTGTGTGCGGGCAGGTGACGCGTACCTGGGATCTAGTGTTTTGACCATCTCTTTAAAGCCCATTCTATCGACATTTTGAATGGGAACCATGTCCTTACACAGGTAAACAGTGATGGCGTTTGTTTTCTCGTTCCACAGCTGGCTTTTTTTGTCGTAAGGGCTGGCCTTACAAAAACCGTCAGCGTCTGTCTCGTACGGTGTGGAATCAGAGCTTGTGAAGGGAATATAGAGTGGCGAAGTCACGCCCCTTCCGGTAGAGCTCATGGGACCTATGAGATCGAAAAATATGAATGGGTGTCAATGGAGAGAAAATAATTATTTTCTGGTCCCAGTCTTTATATGCCCTGGATTACACATATGTTGTTTGTAGATTTAAATGATAATTTTTGATGCAAAGAAAACTAAAAATTTTCGTGAAGAAGTTTGATAATTTTAGGTTTTATGTGAGGCCGCTTTGTGAACTACAGCTCTTCACTGCTCTCGACGCATATGATATACGTCACCACACCCGCACTTGGAACTCGGTACAGAGATGGCGATCTCTCTGCTCCACTTCACCACTTTTTTTTTATAAGTCGGGGCACGTGCAGAGTTTCAGTTAGGCCGATGGGAAGATTTTCGGTCTTCTCAACGCCAGTCGCAGGGAGCGTGACGTCACATACGAGCCGTGTAGTCTTTCTCGTTGTGTTTTCTCTACAGCCTTTATCTGAACAATTGCACAATAAACGGTCGAACTCTTTGCATGAAAAATTATCCTTTAAATCCACAAACAACATATGTGTAATCCAGGGCATATAAAGACTGGGACCAGAAAATAATTATTTTCTCTCCATTGACACCCATTCATATTTTTCGATCTCATAGGTCCCATGAGCTCTACCGGAAGGGGCGTGACTTCGCCACTCTATAGAGCTCGTAAGTCCGCCCCTTCCGGAAGACCCCCATTGGACCCATGAGATCGCAAATTATGAATGGGTTTCAATGGAGAGAAAGTAATTATTTGCAGGTCCGAGTCTTTATATGCCCTGGAATACACACGTTGTTTGTGGATTTAAATTAAAAATTGTCATGTCAAGAGTTTGACCGTTTATTGTGCAATTGTTCAGTTAAAGGCTGTAGAGCAGTGGTTTTCAAACTGTGGGGCGCGCCCCCCCTGGGGGGCGCCAGAGTTCTTCAGGGGGGGCGCGACGTGAGAAAAAAATAAACCCGTAAAAACCCTGAAAGTCGATGATTCAAATCATCAGTCGTACTTCAACTGTAGAAGTAACATAACTGAATCAATTTTCAACCGTTTATCTTCGTGCAAACCATTTAACATATCTACACACTTGTATCTTCAAGAATATCTAAACAGAATTTCGATATCATTTAAAATTTCTTCAGAATCACAGTTTTAGTTTCATACCGCTTCGTTTTCAGCTGTTTTCATTGAAGACGTCAGCCCATTCTGATACACCTACTTCTAGACATCGTAACTCATTCCTTTTTCAACCGTTTACCATCGTTCAAACCATTAAACAAATCTACACACTTGTATCTTCAATACTATCGAAACGGAATTTTGATAGCATTTATACCTTTTTCAGAATCACAGTTTTAGTTTCTTACCGGCACCGTTTTCAGTTGCTTATAATAATTTAGGTCACCATAGCAACGCCGGTAAACAAACCCCGCCGATTAGTCTAATCTCTGGACTGAAAATGCAGATCTGATTCGACTGGCAGTTTACACAGATTAAGATGTTCAAATGTATTTAAAAAAGGTTAAGCTAAAACATGCTTAGATAAAGTTGTTAAATTGTGTTAAGAAATGTGTTTAAAAACGCACAAAGATGTTGTAATGATTAAAAAATATGTTTCAAATGTTTCAAAAATATGTTTCAAATGTTTTAAAATTATGATCAGAGATGTTTAAAATGTGTAAAATAATTAAAATAGCTTTCAAAACACAGGTATTTAGAAAAAAAAATTGCGGGGGGGGGGGGGGCTCAGCTGACATTTTTTCTCTGAGGGGGGGCTCACTCTCTCACACTTTGAAAACCCCTGCTGTAGAGAAAACAAAATGAGAAAGAATTCACGTCTCGTATGTAACGTCATGCTCCGTGCAACTGGCGTGGACAAGACCGACAATCTCCCCATCGGCATAACTGAAAATCTACACATGCCCCGACTAATAATGGTTTTCCCCTCTTTCGATGCTGTTGTCCTCCCCTTGGAAAAAAGCGGTGAAGTGGAGGCTGTTTCAGCGGGCTGTGGACGGTCTCGATTCAAGGTGCCCAGAAGTAGATATCTCCATTCACTCCAATACAAGTGGGGAACAGGAATGTGTCTCCGCAAAAAATAACTGGATATCAATCAAAGGCTCATAATTATCTTTATGCCATGTACTAAAAAAAAACAGTTTTTTCTTTTCAAAACGCCACCTCAAGCTTTTTATTAGCCGTTTTATGTTATTATTTTTTGCTGGAGAAGGAGGGGGGGGGGGGCAGCTGTAAGGAGTCGTATTGAAACAAATGTTGTTTCGGCCCGGCATTCGAGAGGGCCTTGTGCATGGCTCCGTTAACTTCTCGTGAGGTTTTTCCTTTTACTTAACATGAATGACGTTGATGGTTTTTAGGCACTGTGGTGACTTTTTATCACTAAAAGTGTTTTAGTGAGAAAGGGATTTTTAAACTGGTTCAGCTGCTGCTCAATGACTCTCACGTTCCTCTGCATGCGATCATTGCGATTCACCATTTATTGATCCATTTATTCAAAAGATCCAAAGACAAAGAATGGGTGCATTACGGTATCACTTTTATAATATTGTTAATAGCCTTATAAACATTTCAGTTGTGTTAGTATTTCATTTTTAATTTCCTTGTTTAGCTATGTATGACAGTTAACAATGTTGGTGTAGGCCTATTACAAATATTTAAGTGGGTAGGCTACTCCAACCTTGTTGGAGTAGCCTAAAGGTAACGTATACTTCTATAGTCGGTAAACAATGCGACTGCGATTACTCAGACCTCTCACTTATGATGCCACAATGCTAAAAAACAAGAATATTTCTGCATCCGGTACGTCATGAACTAGGGCGTGGCTAGGCTCCCATGATGCGGAAGCATATCTCTCCTTGATGTTGCCCTGCGCCATTGAGCAGTTTACATAGGAATGAATGGGCGCCATTCCGGAATCCGGTGTCCATTATATAATATGTCCATTGGGTCTATCGGAAGGGGCGGAATTACGAGCTCTATAAGCACGCAGGCACGTAGCAAGCACGCAGGCGCGCAGCAAGCGTGCCTCCGTGCTTCGTGCTTGCAATACTGCTTGAGAAGGCAGAAAAGTAACGTGCGCCGAATTGAAAAAATAAACGTTTCGTTACCATATTTTCAGTAGTTGCTCGTAACTTTACTTTTTACCTGAAAATGTAGTAACGTTAATGTATACACACTAGGGGTGTAATGGTACACTGAAGTCACGGTTTGGTTCATACCTCGGTTCAGACATCACGGTTCGGTACGAGTTCGGTACAATGAAGGGAACTACTGTGCTACTGTAAGTGACTGGGAAACCAAAGTTTTCCCACAATTGCGACCTCAATTAAATTCAATTCAAATCACTTCATTCGTCCCTGAGGGGCAATTTAAAGGGGGCACATGACAGTAGCTTAAAAAACACAAGACACAGTCAACAAACATAATGACGCGGGCGGGTGCTCTAACTCTTGTGGGTCGCCGCCACTCGCCATACTCGTCTTTAGTGCTGCTATCTCTGAACGCATATCGGAGTTCGCATTCTGCGCATGCTCGAGATCTTGCGGTCGGGGGACGTGAGCCAGATATGATGAATCTTAAAGACTGCGTCGGGTTCTCTGACTCTCTGGTACTTCCACAACAAAGACTCATAGTGGGGGTTATCTCGGCCATGCTGGAGATTGGTGGAAAGGAACTTTGGCTTTGACTCTCTGAAGTCCAGATTGTAACGCTACGTGGAGGAGAAGGGATTGTTGCCGTATGCGGGACAGCTGTAAGTTCACATCGGGTCCATGTCATTTCTCCTACATTGTTCCGACCTCTCGGTCGTATGCGGACTCCTCCGGCTGGACTCCTCCCGCTACTCCGCTGCCGGAGGAGTCTGCATACGACGAGTTTAGTTGTCCCTGAAAAACTTGCGTATCTATCTAACATTAGTTCCGCTTTACATTAATTTATTCGCACGCCAGTTGTATTAAATTTTATACCGTGTATTCTCTGTGTAAATCCATGCACCACACCGTGACATCCGTACCGATTCGGTTCAATACAAATACATGCATTGTTACACCCCTAATGCACACAACACTGTCTACCTGTCACACCGGTCTCACGATAACGTCAACATCCATACCGTAGCGCAAATTTACACTGGTGTACTTTCTATACCGTTTATACCGTACACCCCTAATGCAAGGCAACATCCAGCTTGTCGGGAGCAGCTAGGGGTTGGATATCTTGCTCAGAGACACGCCAACACTTAGCTAGAAGGAGCCAGGGATTGAACCAGCAACTTTGGCCAGCAACCAGGCAACCTTCTCTACCTACTGAGCTACAGGCAGCCTACAAGCAACTAGTAGAGAGTGAAACACAGATGTGTTTAAGGACCTCAAGCGCAGAGGGTGCTGCAGATTGCTCACTAGATACCATCAGCGGCGTCCCTCTATTTAGTGGATGAGTGGTCTAGGGCAGCACCATGGAGTGCTTGATGAGTCGTTGGCTATTCCTCATCTGTGTTATTCCAAGTCAGCACATTCTCCCACTGCCTGAGTCTCTTCCTGTTGAAACTTCTTAGACCTCTTCTAATTAGAGAAATTGACTTGAAGATGAATAATAAATCATGAGCATGCAGTAATTGAAGAGATAACGAGGGAGAAAGAAGGCGAAAGGGAGGGAGGGAGGGAGAGAAAGAGTCTGACAGTTGGAAGGTCATCTGCTTCCTTTTCTCTCTGTTGGGCTGTTCTCTCCTCCTCTGCGGCCCTTCCATCCGCAAGGCCCAACAGAGATTTATAAGGAGGAGATGGTGGGAGTGTATAATAGTTTATGTATCTGTGTATGTATCTATGAGGGGCCGCCTGGGACATAATTCATACTTTGTTTTACACACACTATTATAATCTTGCATATACACCACTATACTCATTAGGGGTGTAACGGTACATGTATTTGTATTGAACCGTTTCGGTACGGGGTGCTCGGTTCGGTACGGAGGCGTACCGAACGAGTTTCCATACGGACATATTAAGTAGAGGACCGCATGTGTGGAACATGCTGCGGCCGCACATGCACAGTTGCGCACACTGTAGCTGTGGTCGAAACCGTTCCCTATTCACTCACTCACTATTCCCTATATAGTAAGTAAGTAAGTAAGTAAGTAAGTTTTATTTATAGAGCACATTTACACACAGCATACACTGACCAAAGTGCTGTACAATAAGATAAAAATAATAATGATAATTAAAAAAATAACAATAATAATAATAATAATAATAAATAAAGATAAAAAGTGAATAAAATACAACAACACAACAATACATAGAGGTCATAATAATACAAAGGGGGAACATTCATTTCCAGGGCATACCACACAGACATGAACAGGAGGTAGGCTAAAAAGGTCAAGGGGCAAGGAAGGCCAGGGAGTAGAGGTGGGTTTTTAGCCTAGATTTGAAGGCAGAAATGGAGGGGGCGGATCTAATGTCCAGGGGGAGCTGGTTCCACAGACGTGGAGCAGCAATGGCAAAGGCTCTATCACCTCTCTGCTTGAGCCGTGAGTGTGGCACATACAGAAGCCCTTTGTTAGAGGATCTGAGGGACCTTTGGGCAGAGTGGGGCTGAACAAGCTCAGTGATATAGGCCGGGGCCAGCCCATTGAGTGCCTTATAAACAAATAAAACAATTTTAAATTGGATCCTAAAAATAACTGGGAGCCAGTGCAAGGAGGCCAGAATGGGTGTGATGTGCTTGTGCCTCCTGGTGCCAGTTAAAAGACGCGCAGCTGCATTTTGGACCAGCTGCAGACGTCTGAGTGAGGATTGGGGGAGGCCAAGGTAGAGGGAATTGCAATAATCCAGCCGTGATGTAATAAAGGCATGGATAACTATCTCAAGGTCGTTGTGGGATAGGAAGGATTTGAGGCGGGAGATCACTCTGAGCTGGTAAAAACTATTTTTGACTACAGTGCTGATCTGTTTGTCAAGACAGAGTTCAGAGTCGAGGATGACACCAAGGTTTCTGGCATGGGGTTTGACAAGAGGCGTGAGGTGACCTAAGTTTGACAGTGCAGTGTGTCTTGCCTTGGAGGGACCAAAAATTATGACTTAAGTCTTGTCACCATTTAGCTGGAGGAAGTTGTTAGCCATCCAGTTTCTGATGTCTTCAAGACAGACCAGGAGAGATTGGATGGAGTCCCTAGATTTTAAGGGCAAGTACAGCTGCGAATCATCGGCATAGAGGTGAAAAGAGATCTTATGCTTTCTAATAATGTCACCCAGTGGGAGCATATACAGGCTGAAGAGCATGGGACCCAGGATGGACCCCTGGGGGACCCCATATGAGACAGGGGCGGATGATGACGAGAACTGACCAATAGAGACAGAGAAAGTCCTATGTTTAAGGTAAGAGCTGAACCAGAGTAGTGCAGTCTCCCTAATGCCCACCTGCTGGTCCAGGCGGGTGAGGAGGATGTTGTGATCTACAGTATCAAAAGCAGCACTGAGGTCAAGTAGTATTAAGATGACATTATCACCAGAGTCCAGAGTGAGGAGGAGATCATTGGTTACTTTGAGCAGGGCTGTTTCGGTGCTGTGAAGGGATCTAAAACCTGATTGAAGAGATTCAAGTATGTTGTGGGTGGTCAGAAAGGGAGTCAACTGAGACAGAACAGCTTTTTCTAGGACTTTGGAGATAAAAGGAAGCTTAGAGATGGGACGGTAATTTTTCAGGCATTTAGCATCAAGGTTGTGTTTCTTTAACAGGGGTTGGACAACCGCATGTTTAAAACATGAGGGGACAGTGCCAGATGTAAGGCATGAGTTTAGAATTATTTGAATTGAAGGGCCAACTGCATCAAAAACATCCTTAATGATAGAGGAGGGAATGGCATCATGGGGGAATGCAGTGCTCTCCGACTCTTCCACTGATCCTGCGACACACTGCACACTTGTTGATTATTTTTCGGATAGCAGAATTGGCTTGCGGGATCCAATACTTGCTTCTTAGTTGTGCCATCACATAACTGCGTCCGCAGTGTCCTGTTCTTTGGTGTATGTCTCTCAAGATCAATGTGGCGACTCTACAGTGCTTAGAGAGTACCACTGGGTGCTTGACGTTCTCTGGCATGGCCGACTTGTTGAGTCTTCCGCCAACTCTCAATGTGCCATCTTGCAGAATCGGATCCAGCTTGAGCAGCTGACTGTTTCGACTGACTTGTTTTCCCTTTAGCAGAGCTTTAATATCCTCTCGGTACTGTTGTCTTTGACTGAACTGGATTAATATGGACTCTGCAGCGACCATGTCCTCTAAGGTAAGTGGTCTCTTTTCTTTTGTTGTTCTGTATTTCTCCATGTGTTTTTCTAACTTTGATCTTCGCTTTTCGGGGTCCTTTTCGGTTTGATTGACTGTTCTCGAGAACTCCTTTCTTTCATCTTTCAGCTGGCGCAAGGTTTCCTTCAGCCGTAGAATCCAGGCCACCGACCTTTTCAGCTTATGCCAGTCCGAGTAGTAGTCGATCAATCTGTTAATTGGTTCCACGTTATCTTCAACTATGACTGTGTTGACTGAAACTATGTTCTTGACCTCTGGGTCATCTTGAAGGCTTTCCTTCCTTTGCACAGGTTGTTTGGGCCAATCATGTTCGCCTTGCAGCAGGAATTTCGGTCCTTTAATCCATGTTCCTTCTTGCATCAATGTTTTGGCTTTCAGGCCCCTGCTAGCTTGATCTGCAGGGTTTTCTGCTGTGCCGACGTAGTTCCACTGAGACGGCTTGGTGGCTTCGCGAATCAGTGTAACTCTGTTTGCAACGAAAGTTTTGAATCGAGCTGTTTCACTGTCGATATACCTGAGTACGGTAGTGCTGTCTGTCCAAAAGGTAGACGGTTGGAGTGGAAGTTGAAGCTCTTGCCGTAACATCTTGTCCATCTTCACCGCCACGACTGCCGCTGTCAGTTCAAGCCGGGGTATTGTGACCTGCTTGAGCGGAGCCACTCTTGATTTCCCCATCAAAAACGAGCAATGTTTCCCACCTTGCTTGTTCTCTAGCAGCAGATAAGACACAGTGCCGTATGCGTACTCTGAGGCATCCGAGAAATGATGTAACTGTGCCACGGCAGTGCATCCGAAATCTGGAGGTTTTAAACATCTGCTCACGTGGAAGTCAGTAAGGTGAGTAACATCTTCTTTCCATTTTTGCCAATCTTCAGCATGTTTTTTGCTAATGCTTTCATCCCAACCGTGCTGCTCCTTACAAAGCTCTTTTAGCAGAAGTTTTGCTGGCAGGACGACTGGCGCCAAGAAACCGAGGGGGTCGTAGACAGAGTTGACGACGGATAAAATGCCTCTCCTCGTCATCGGCTTGTCTTGCAGCTTCATGCTGTAAGTGAAAGCATCCATGTCTGTATCCCACTGTATGCCGAGAGTCCTCTCGACTGGTAGTGCGTCATGGCTTAGATCCAAGTCTTTTGCTTCACTAGCTCTGTGTACTTCTGGGATGGACATTAACACCTTCCGGCTGTTGCTCATCCACTTCGTTAGATTAAAACCTCCACTGGCACACAAGGTGCGGAGATCACTTGCCAATGTCGCAGCGTCTTCTTCTGTAGCTACGCTCTTTAAACAATCATCCACGTAAAAGTTCTGCAGAATTGTTTGAACGGCTTCTGGGGTGGCAGTGGCTCTGTGGTCCTCAGCGGTTCTCCGAAGTGCGTACGAAGCAACGCTTGGCGATGAGGTGGCCCCAAATAGGTGCACTGCCATCCGGTATTCCTCCATGGGCCCATTCAAGTTACCATTGGGCCACCACAGAAAGCGGAGGAGATCTGCGTCTTCTTCTGGCACCTGAACTTGATAAAACATCGACTCGATATCTGCCATCATGGCTATTGGCTCTTCACAAAATCTTAAGAGGACACCAACCAACGTGTTGGTCAGATCGGGTCCCTGTAGTAGTTCACCATTCAAAGACCGGCCCTGAAACAAGGCTGTGCAGTCGAAGACCACTCGTAGTTTTCTTTTCTTAGGGTGATACACCCCGTGGTGCGGTATGTAGAACACCCTGTTGTCGTCCCGTTTCAGCTGGTGTGCCGGAACTTGGAAAGCGAAGCCTTTGCTTATGATGTTGTCCATGAAGGCTTTGTACTCTTCACAGAACTCAGGATTCTTCTTGAGCTTTCTGTGAAAACTGGCTATGCGCTGCTTCTTTGTGAGGCTGATCTTTAATTTTGTTGCATGAAGCTAGAGTGTGAGACTCCTGGCAGTACAAACACGGCTTCTCAAATGCAATCCTGGTCTTGCCTGGATTAGCTGGCATCACATATGTTCCATGAGGCCTTTTATCTTCTGTGAAAACGTTGGTAGCGAAGCTGCTTCCACGGACTTCTCTCCTAAAAGGGTGTCTTTCCTTTTGTTCAACCTTCACAACCGTGGTTGGTCGGCTGTCTGGTAAATTACCGAAGAGGGGATTCATCATTATTTTAGCTTGGCGGTCTATGTATTTCACCAAATCAACGAACTTTGCTCTTCTGCCTCCTCGCTCTTTGACGTTGTAAGCTTCAGCACGCCAACGTTCTTTCATTTTGAAGGGTAGTTTGGATACCACTGTCCGTAAGTTGGTAGGGTTGTCCATCTCTTCCAGATAGTCTATGTCTTCCATAGTGTTGCGACACCCAACCAAGAACATAGCATAAGCCTTTAATGCTTTTCCGTCATCCGACTTGATCTGTGGCCATTTTAGTGCTTTATCAATGTAAGCGCTGGCGATCTGTAGCTCGTCCCCATAGTGCTCTTGAACCAGTTTCTTCGCTTTAGAGTAGCCTTTGCTAGCTGACATGTGGGCGCAGCTGCGAACTAACTCCTGGGGTTCCTCAGCTGTAAATTGTTCCAAAAAATACAATTTATCCTTTTCGTTGTCTGTCTTTTGTTCAATTGAGTGCTCGAATGTTCTGATGAATGATTTGTACTGCAGTGCGTCACCCTTGAAGACAGGGATGTCTTTCGTTGGTAGCTGGGATTGCCTTTGTTGTTTTACCAGCAGCTCAGTGATAGCGTTCTGATTTTGCAGGACTTTTAGCATCTCGTCATCTCTGTTGGCTTGAGCGTTACCGTGATGGTGTTGAGAGACCTTATGTACTTGGGATTGCAGCACTTGTGGTTGAGCATGAAAACCTGGATTTACTGGCTGAGGAAGCGAAACACCGGATTCTTCTTGCTCCACGTTCCCTCCTTGTAGTAGTTGTACTAGCGAATGGCTACTGTAACCACGGCTACCGGAACCATCTTCGGATCTTTCGTATTCTTTAAACACTTTTAATTTTGCACTGCTTTCTGCTAATGCAGTTTCCAACTCAAGTTCTTCTTTTGCCCCTTTAAGTTTCGCTATTTGAAACTCAAGCTGCTGCTTTTTCTTCTGAGCTGCAGCGCGTTCAAGCAAAGCTGCATGTTCAGCCTCTTGTTTAACACGTGTCGACGAAGCTCGTGATGTGGTAGTTTTGCGACTTACGTGAGATCCGTTCTGATGGTCGTGTCCAGCATGACTGGCACCATACTGCGATATACTGTCACTTGATTTAACAGCATCTTGCGGGTCAACGTCTGCATCATCCTTTTGCAACAAGCTTTCGTGCACAATTTCGATCCAAGTTTTAGTTGCTTTCATAAATTCTTTGATTGATGCCATTTTGGATTCAAACCATTGTTCCTGATCAAATGTTTTTTCATCTTCAGGCAAAAGGCTTGCAACTTCTTTGTTGAGGCAATACAACTCATTTAAAGAAAGTGGGAAATCATTTTCCATGACATCTTTAACCTTATGTACATTTTGAGTATCGCTCATCATTTTTGTCAGGGTGTGTGTGTTTCCCTGGTTTTCCCTCCTGTGTTGATTACTGTTCCCTCCCCTAATGTGTCTCAGCTGTTGCTCGTTGTGTTTGTTATTTAAGCCCTCGTCTTTCCTTTGTTCCTTGTGCTGTCATTGTGGTTTGCTGTGGTTGTTTGTGGTGGCTAGTCCTGCGTGTTCCGTGTTCCCTGTCGTCTCCCGAGTTCCCTGTAGTCTCCTGAGTTCCGAGTTGTCTCCCGAGTTCCGAGTTTCCTGTGCCTTAGCCTTTAGGTTGAATAAAGTGCCGTTTCCGTTCAATACCGTCTGCGTTTGGGTCCTACCTGCCTGCATGCACCCGCAGTTCCTTAACAGAATGACAGCACCACTATGGGACCCAGCAGACGCTCAATTTGACCGTAAGTTGGAGGATTTAGTAGCCAAAACAAAGAAGACAATGGAGCGCTGGGAGGGTTTGGGGTGCCACCCGGTTCCTCCTGGTACTCTAGCTTCCGCATTGACTCCGGTCCCCGAGCCCTGTCCGGTTCCTGAGCCCACTCCTAGCCTTCCAGAGGGGGACCGGCCTCTTCGCCTGCTTGAGGTGGTCCGCCCTCCGCTCCTGCCTGAGGGGGCCCGCCCCCTGCTCCTTCCAGAGGGGGACCGGCCTCTGCTCCTGCCGGAGGGGGTCCGCCCTCCAGACCGTCCAGGGGAGGCACACTCCCCGCTCCTACCTGGCCTGCCACCAGAGGGGACCCGCCCCCTACCTGGCCTGCCACCAGAGGGGACCCGCCCTCTGCCTGGCCTTCCACCAGAGGGGACCCGCCCTCTACCCTGTCCACCGGAGGGGACCCGCCCCCTACCTGGCCTGCCACCAGAGGGGACCCGCCCTCTGTCTGGCCCTCCTCCTGAGGGGACCCGCCCCCTACCTGGCCTGCCACCAGAGGGGACCCGCCCCCTACCTGGCCTGCCACCAGAGGGGACCCGCCCTCTGCCTGGCCTTCCACCAGAGGGGACCCGCCCTCTACCCTGTCCACCGGAGGGGACCCGCCCCCTACCTGGCCTGCCACCAGAGGGGACCCGCCCTCTGCCTGGCCCTCCTCCTGAGGGGACCCGCCCTCTGCCTGGCCCTCCTCCTGAGGGGACCCGCCCTCTGCCTGGCCCGCCTCCTGAGGGGACCCGCCCTCTACCTGGCCTGCCTCCTGAGGGGACCCGCCCTCTACCTGGCCTGCCTCCTGAGGGGACCCGCCCTCTACCTGGCCTGCCTCCTGAGGGGACCCGCCCTCTACCTGGCCTTCCTCTTGAGGGGACCCGCCCTCTACCTCGCCTTCGCCGGCCTCCTGAAGGGTTCCGCCTTCACCGCTGCCGGCCTTCTGAGGGGGTTCTGCGCCACTGCAGGTCTCCTGAGGGACTGAGCCCTCATCGTCCTTGCCGCCGGCCTCCGGAAGGGTTCCGCCTCCACTCTGCCTCTGCTTGCCCCCCAGGCCGTCCGCCTGAGGCTCCCTGCCATGCCCTGGGGCAGTTTTCTGGCCGCCCGCTTGACGTCCCTCGGCTCTGCCCCAGCCCATTTATTTTTTTTTGATTCCCCCCTCCTGGCGCCCCTCCACCCACCCGTTTTGGGTTTGACTTTCTTTGTTTTTTTTGCTTGTCGTGGGTCGCCTGGGAGTCGACCCTTAAGGGGGGGGTACTGTCAGGGTGTGTGTGTTTCCCTGGTTTTCCCTCCTGTGTTGATTACTGTTCCCTCCCCTAATGTGTCTCAGCTGTTGCTCGTTGTGTTTGTTATTTAAGCCCTCGTCTTTCCTTTGTTCCTTGTGCTGTCATTGTGGTTTGCTGTGGTTGTTTGTGGTGGCTAGTCCTGCGTGTTCCGTGTTCCCTGTCGTCTCCCGAGTTCCCTGTAGTCTCCTGAGTTCCGAGTTGTCTCCCGAGTTCCGAGTTTCCTGTGCCTTAGCCTTTAGGTTGAATAAAGTGCCGTTTCCGTTCAATACCGTCTGCGTTTGGGTCCTACCTGCCTGCATGCACCCGCAGTTCCTTAACAATTTTCTCCAATTCATTTATTTTACTTGTGAGAGCTCCTAATTTTCTTCTCCTCAATGCTATATTTTTTTGTAATTTCTCCTCTAAGGCTTTCTCTGTCTACCTACGTGTCTGTCCTGGATCCATTGTATCCTCAAAATATCTAAGCCCCTTTTCCTTTTCATCGGTCATCTTAATAATGCAGAGTTAGGCTTTAGTTGCATGCAAATGGTTTGAAAGCACTTATCCTTCAAGTCACTTTTTCTTCATAAGAACAATGGCAATACAACTTCTTAAATGAAGCCCAAATAATCAACATTGACTGTCTGGCTTAAAATACGAGCTGACACGGAGAATCAACAACTTTGCATTTCCTTTTATTTATTTATTTTTTTATGTTGTCCACCTTTAATTTCGGCACGGGCTTCGACTATCTTCCTGCATCGGTGTGACGTCCTCTTGTGGGAATGCACGAGGATAATATCAACAAATCACGTTACCTTTCTTTGGAGAATACTTCTAAGGATTAACCGTTTCTTGTATAAGCTTCTTCAGGTGAGCTCTCTTGGCTTTTCTCCCGTACTCCCGATCTCCCGAGTGGACAGCTGCGCTCTCCCCACGGCCGAGCACGGGCACGAGCTTATTGATCCGTTAAGCCAAGTTTTTTGACAAAATATAATGGCACTTCTGGCTCCCCGTCTGGGAATTGAACCCCGGTCTCCCGCGTGACAGGCGGGGATACTGACCACTATACTAACGAGGACATGGTCGCTGCAGAGTCCATATTAATCCAGTTCAGTCAAAGACAACAGTACCGAGAGGATATTAAAGCTCTGCTAAAGGGAAAACAAGTCAGTCGAAACAGTCAGCTGCTCAAGCTGGATCCGATTCTGCAAGATGGCACATTGAGAGTTGGCGGAAGACTCAACAAGTCGGCCATGCCAGAGAACGTCAAGCACCCAGTGGTACTCTCTAAGCACTGTAGAGTCGCCACATTGATCTTGAGAGACATACACCAAAGAACAGGACACTGCGGACGCAGTTATGTGATGGCACAACTAAGAAGCAAGTATTGGATCCCGCAAGCCAATTCTGCTATCCGAAAAATAACCAATTAGGGGCCGGGTAATGTAAGAGCCAATATGCCAATAATTGATTTATAATAAATATTTAGTTTAAAATGATTAATAAATGCTAATAGTAATTTTATGTTAATTCGTAATGTGTAAAACTGTTAATAATTTAGTGAGGTATAAATGGTAAATATGTTATTCTCTATGTTTAACGGTAACGATGGTAACGTAATTCAGTTTGGAGTCTAACATTGATTGAAGCTAAACTGTTTTTTGACCGTGCGTAAGACCGTAGATTATATAGTTGTTGAAGACGTGTATTTTGTTTGAAGACTTTTAAGTAAACATTTAAAAACGAAGGAACATTGTCTAGTCTTTTCGCCCGCGTTGCAAACGCTGTCAGCTGACTCCAACAAGTGGTACAAAGGACGAGTAGGAGTGAGACGAAGTGCCACTATAATGTGCAATACTAATTCCCGCAGTTCAGAGAGAGAAATGGGCTGAAATTGGTTAAAAATAACTGGTGTACCAAAGTAATCAGGTGGAGTGGGTGATGGGGAGGGGGTAAACAGTGATCTGATGTTCTCTATTTTGTTAATGAAAAACGTAAGGAATTCCTCACAGGTAGCAGTAGATACATCAGCAGCTGGGGAGTTAACAGGGTTGATAACAGAGTTAATAGTGCTAAATAAAATGTTTGGTCTGTTTGAGTGTTTACTGATCAAATCAGAGAGTTGCTTTGCCCTGGCTTTTTTTGCTGCAGCCTGGAAAGCAGCTAAAGCAGTTTTAAAAATGTCAAAGGAGACAGTAAGGTGATCCTTTTTCCATTTTCTTTCGGCTTTACGACAGGCCTGCCTGAGAGAGCGGGTGGCCTCATCCAACCTATATCGAGATTTTAGTTTGGGGCGGATGTATGTGAGAGGAGCTACAGAGTCAAGTATGGAGGAGCAGGAAGAGTGGAAAAGGCTGACTAATTCATCTGGGCTGGAAGAGGATGATGCTGCTGTTGCAATGGTAGAAGCAACAGTTTGACTGAGAAAGCTATCAGAAAACTGGGCTGCAGTAAGAGAGTTTATATGGCGAGAGTAATGGCCTTGAGCTCTAGTAGCTGGCAGATGATTGGAGAGGGTAACATCAAACATAATAGGTCTGTGATCAGAGAAAGTGGCATCCTCAATTACAATATTATCAACAGAAAAACCATATGATAAAATAAGGTCAAGTGTATGTCCCAGTAAATGTGTAGCTTTGTTTATATGTTGAGTGAGACCAAAGGCATCTATTAAACCACAGAATTCGTTGACCATGGGTCTGTCTGGACAGCAGACATGGATATTAAAGTCACCAAGTATGAGCAGACGATCGTACAATGACACAAAATGGGACAGAAAGTCAGAGAATTCTGTTATAAAGTCTTTGTCAGGCTTAGGGGGTCTATAGATCAGAACACAAGCCAGTGGGGACGTGGCAGATTCTACAATTATGCATTGCAGTTCGAAAGTGGAAAAACTGCCTACAGAGAGTGTCCGTACTTTAAAATCATTCTTGAAAACGAGAGCTACTCCGCCTCCTCTTCCAACGCACCATGGCGTGCTAATAAACGAGCAGTTGGTGGGGCAAAGTTCGCTGAAAACAGAAGACTGACCAACTCCAGCGCCTATCCAAGTCTCGGTTAAAAATAGGAAGTCCAGATTGTGACGAGAGAAAAAGTCATTTAAAACGAAAGTTTTGTTCGACACAGACCTGCTGTTGACCAGGGCGGCTTTTGCTGTGGAGTGAATCACAGTCTGGGGGTGACGGCAGTATTCCAGAGGGCGGATGTTCAGGGGATTCACCCCACCGCTACGGATCCGCAATCTCGGACGAGCAGAGCTGACAGGTGTTTGGGGTCGGTGCGGGGTGATGGATAGGCCTACATGGCAGGAGAACCTCGGATCCCACGAACAACGAGCCAGGGAGAGATCATTCCGGCCTGTGAAGTGTTGATGGAGGACTTCCTTGCGTGGTGCAGAGTTGCCTACAGGAGAGGATCGTCCAGGAGAGCCGCGCCGAGACTGGATAGTCGGTATGGCATCCTCCGTTGCTCGATTGTAGATCTTGAGGGAGCGACGAGACCCTCTGTGTATGTAGCGCTTCCTCCGACGGATCCCCGTAACCTGGCAAAGCTGGAGTACATCTTCATCGAGGGAACTGATGGCATAGGAGGCAAGCTGTTGGAGCTGCTCCGCGGTGTAGATATATCCCATGTTTAGTAGGCTACAGCAGCTCAGGCAAAGCACAGCGCAAAGCCTCAATCTCCCTGGGAGGGCTAGTTATTAGTCAACCGACTAACCTAGCTGCTGGTCAGCGTCAAATCCGCCGACAGGATGAAGGAGAGGGAGAGAGACATCGAGTAGCCCAAAAACAGCAGCGGTGGAGCACAGGCAACCAGCTTCAGATTGACCGAGGCGTTGGATATCCAAAATCAAGCTCAGGATGAAAAAATTGTGACAAAAGAAGGCCAAAACGAAGTTAAAACGTATGACAAACTTCGTCATAAAAATAAAATAGATTAAATTGCGAAAACTTGAAAAACTTAAATTAAAACAAGGCAGACGGAGCGGCGTCAGTTTCGCCAGCGTCCCCATAGTGTTCATGATATAGTGGACTATTTAGGGAACGAACAAACGAGAATTCGGACACTACGCTGAACATTTCTAAACGTCATTTGCGCCAGTAAATGCGCCGGGTATTTCTGTGACGCAGACAGATGCAACCACATCATGTAAACAAACCGGGCACTCACGAGGAAAGCTGGATATTTAACATTCATTTTGAATGTTAAATATTCTATGTTAAATCCCAAATAAATTGTTGACATTTCTAAACGAAAGCCGGAGTCTACATCATTAAATGTATTTGTTTTCGCGGTTCTTCAGCTTCTTCTTCTCCTCCGAAAAACACGACCGTGTTGCATTGTGGTATACGGGAGTAACATGTAGGGTACAACGTATGTATACTCAAATTTTTGGTATTATTATCCTGCAAATAATGTGGATAAGCTGATTTTTCTGGCAAAAAAACATAAAGATTGAGTGAAAGTCATCAGGGCTAAAGATTGGGGGGGGGGGGGGGGGAGTAAAAATGTATCTGAGCAACAACTTGAAACTGTTTAGTGTTGCATTTGTTCATTGTTGCACATTAGATAATACATTTTAAAAAAAAAAGTCTAAGCCAATGTTGTTTATTTTTATTTCTACATTTCAGAATCTTTATATTTTTAAGCAGAATTCTAGCTTTGTATTGTCTAATGTTCCCATTGTAAAAAGCACAAAAGTGTGTTATGAACAACTTGAAGCACATGTTATGAAGCACATTTATATTTAGCATTTTGATTTCTTACTGTACTGAAAATGAACCGAACCGTGACCTCAAAACCAAGGTACGTACCGAACCGAGATTTTTGTGTACCGTTACACCCCTAATACTCATACACTCACACTATTATACTCTGTTTACATGTATGTATGAGAGTGTAAAGTCGTGTATGTGAATATAGTAGTGTATGTGAGAGAGTATAGTAGTGTGTGAGAGAGCATATAGTTGGGTATGTGAGAGAGTATAGTAGTCCATGTGAGAGAATATTGTAGTATGTGGGAAAGCGAATAGTAGTGTGTGTGGGAGAGTATAGTTGTTTATGCAAGATAATATAGAAGTGCGTGTGAGAAAGAATAGTATTGTGTGTGAGAGAGTATAGTAGTGTGTGTGAGAGAGTTTGACTGAAACAGAGGTGAGTTTGATTCCTCGGTTCCTGATTGGCTGACAGAAGAGACGGTAGCTTTTGTCATTTCACTCTGGAATTTCCAGCGATTCTGTTATGCTGCGATCAAATCAAAAAATATCTTGTATGTTGATTACAAACCATGTAAGCAGTTCTGCAAATAAACATCCAAAGCTTTTCAAAACTGTTGGTTCACGTTGGTCCCAGAGAAGTCGAGTGTCTGTCAAAGTGCGAACTGTGTTCTCTGTGTTGTTGTCAATTGTTGTTAATACTCTGACTGGCGGCTTATTATGGTCCATGCAGCGGACGCTTGGTGATGACGTGTAACGACGTGATGACGTATGTACAAGAGCCTACCGTGGCCAGGCCACAGATGCGACGGCCAGCGGCCACGGCCAGATGGCCTAGTGTGAGTGCAGGCCAGAGAACAATGGGGCCAGTTGAGCACGGTTAGGTGTGAAAACGGCCAACGGCCACGGCCAGATGGCCTAGTGTGAGTGCACCCTAAGCCGGCATAATTTAAAAAATAAAACAAAATAAAACAATCCTGGACAAAAAAAAACCTTTGCAGGCCCGTTGATGAATAGTATCCCTCTTCGCTCCTCCGATCCAAAGAGAACACGGTATTCACACATCCAAGTTAACGGCAATGGGCGTCCTTGAATGCCCTTGGAAAGACCTCGAAAGTATGGGGAAAGTCTGCGAAAGGCCGTGGAAAGGACAAAGGCGCTCCTCACTGGCTTGTGTCGCTTGATTTATCTTTCCCAGAGGAAGGTGAGCCAACCCTCGTGGTCACATCCGCTATCTGGTGCGGTGGTCCACAGGAAAATTCCTTTATGATAGCGTCGCTGGCTGCGTTAGTTAGCAGGCCACTACTGTTCAGCTACTTGTGCTAATTAACTGGCCGGTCGTGTTGTTTATTCTTATGAACAACCAGAACCCGAATTTCAACTGGGTTGCACCAAGTATTAGAGGTGTAACGATACACGTATTTGTACCGAACCGTCACGGTACAGGCCAGAGATGTGGACTCGAGTCACATGTCTTGGACTCGAGTCAGACTCGAGTCATGATTTTGATGACTTCAGACTCGACTTGACAAAATTACGCATGGCGTGCGACTAGACTTAGACTTGACGGCTATTGGCTTGAGACTTGACTCAGACTTTGCCTCTTTGACTTGTAATGACTCGAAATGTCTTGAGTCAAAAACATTTATTGTTTTAGATATCTAACATATTTCCCGCCTGGTGGGCTAGACACCCAAGACGCGTTCACTTCTGTGAAGATGAAAGAAAAAAACGCGAGCGAAGACAAATCTACACTTTCAATATCATTTATACTTTATTCAGAATAACAATTTTAGTTTCATATTGGCTGCGTTTTGAGTTGGTCCCATTGAAGCCGTCTGGCTTTTTAAATTTTCCCCTTAACTATGAACCGTACCGTCCTGTACATACCGAACCGTGACTTCTGTGTATTGTTACACCCCTACCAGGTATGATTCTGTCCCAGGCGGCCCCTCAAACGTCTGTTTGTCTATGTATCTATGCATACATATGTGTGTGTTTCAATGTATGTATGTGTGTGTGTGTGCATGTGTTTGTGTGTGTGTGTGTTAGTGTTTGTTTGTGTCAGTAACTCAGTGTAAGGGTGTGTGTATCTGTTTGTGTATGTTACCTGTGTCCCCCGATGCTTGTTCTACTGTTCTGCTGCCACATAAACACACCTGGTATAGTGCAGGCAATACACTCTCCCACCTGAGTTCAAGGTAGAAGTGTTTTAACAGGAAATCAGATGGGCTCAAGAGTGTTGAATGAGAGGCAGGTCTAAGTGCACAAAGCATTCCTGACCTCTCTGATTTGCAGGCGGATTCTGTTAAGTTACTTTGCAGAATTCTTTACTGTAGTCTCTCTTGTCCGTTCATCACAAATGAAAGTATTCATGTGCAGCATGTGTGCAATGTACCTGTATGCGTGCACGTGTATGTGTGTGTGTTTGCTGTGGGTTTTGGCTGGAGGCGTGAACAATTGTTGGCATATGAATATGTGAGTGTGTATTTATCATTATGTGAGCACTTTGATAATGTTTGTGTGTGTGTGTGTGTGTGTGTGTGTGTGTGTGTGTGTGTGTGTGTGTGTGTGTGTGTGTGTGTGTGTGTGTGCGTGTGTGGCTGCGTGTCTATGGGCTCATCACATGTTGCAGTGCAGCAGGCGGTGCGAGGGGCTTGGGGGCCAGTGTCAGTTTAATCCAAGCCGGGATTCCGCTTCAGCATCATATGACAAGATGCTTCTGGTGCCCTATCAGAGTGCACATACACACACACACACACACACACACACACACACACACACACACACACACACACACACACACACACACACACACACACACAAACATGCATCCACCACACTCACAAAGGAAAGGACACACACACAAACACACACGACACACACGGACACTGCACACATGGGTCTTGTTCCCCCTCGTTAGTGAGACCAACTACCTTGTAATTAAAAACAGACTCAGAAATTAGCTTTACCACCAAGAGTCCCGGGTACACAGATGCAGAGACAGAGACAGGGAGACAAATGCCAGACCACAAAGGGAGTCATGAGAGAGCGAGGGTTAGGCATATAAGTCAGGCGGCTTGAGAGTTGCATTGCGTTAGCCGGCCATTGTAATAGCTGGGCCAAATTTAAAAGGGAAGAACATTGAATAACATTGTATAAGATGAGATGGAAAAAGCAGAGACAGGAGATGAATAAATCACCGGTT